>NC_080635.1:3255000-3555000 GCF_027579445.1 Ammospiza nelsoni
GACTCATTTCTTCTGCCATTATGGAAATAAAAGGATTGGTGCTTTAGTTCGTTGCTAGCACTGCCAAAGAAACATGCAGTTCTCTAACCTCCAGTACAATGTACCCATAAGGTACCAAGCATCAAAGCATATTAAAAGATATTAACTGCATATTTGCTTATGAACAAGATAAAAAGCTGTAGGGCCTCCAGGTTCTCAAGCTGTGAGTGGAACAGCTTTGCAATTTGCCTGCAAAACTGCATTTTGATCTTAATGAATATAAAATGGCTGCCATTAAAAGTAAAACAGATTATTTCAGGTCTTTTAGGGCCCATAGCTCTTTGACGGTCTTGGAGGGGCACTATGATCTTTCATTAAAATCTCACAGCAGGACTCCCTCACCAGCAAATCAAGCCTTGCAGTCGAGGAGATTGGCTACATTTAAAAGTAATTTTCAGAAATCTACACAGATTTTCAATTTGGTAATGAAAGCCATAAGAGAATGCAGGCAGCATTTTGTTGAATATTGTTCCTAATCCAGTGCTCACATTCGTTAGAAATTAAACTGCCCCGTAACTACCAGGCTGATGGCAGCCTGCCATTCCCGCTCCGCTGTAAACTCCGCTTGTTAATGAGGAGCATGTGCTAATTGTTGTCAGCATCCCTGCCATCCATCCCTTCCCTAACAACACATTTTACCTGCTGAAAGGTGTTACCTCTTGCACTGCCAGCATCCCGTTTGAGAGAACAAATCTCAGAACGGGAGGAGGAAAGGTTCGGCGTCATTTTGCATGGCATGGAACTAAAAGGATGTGTTTTCATAGCGATATCCAGACCCTCCTGGCACTTCATCCTGCTCTTGCTACTCCTACATTAACACATCAAGGTAAGACAAAGAAAGATGTCGCAGGCTTTAATGGCAAAGGGAATAACAGAGGCAATTTCTCTGTGTTGTGACGCCAAGCAAGGGATGCAGTTCCCAGTAAAGGGAAGTTGAAAGGTTTGAAAAGTTAGAGTGATCATATCTCTCATTATTGCAAACAATGTAAGGGGGGGGATTAAACCAAAACCTGAGCTGGAGCTGCGAGGAAGCTGGATTTGGACGCAAAGATTGACTCCAAGTTAGTCAGAGCTGATGACTGTGCTGCCCTCAGGTGGAAGGTCCTGTCGGGAGGGGAGGCCTCCTCTTGCAATGTAAACCCAGAAGAAATAAAAATAATAATCATAAAAAATAATAAAACTCGGCCTTGGTAGCTGCAACAAACCAAGATGCTCAGAAGTGTGAGCAAGAGGGGTTATAACACATGAATTCTCAAATAAACCAAACGTGAATTGAATTATGGCAGAAGAGAACAATTTTCATCTCCTGAATTGTAAATTGGGTTTGTTTCCAGTTCATATTTGAAATGCGAGGTTGATGCTTGGCTTTGCCTTTTATTTTTTTAGCTGGGGGGTGTCTGACAGGAAATCCTGCCTTGAAATAAGTCACAGCTGATTGAAGAGCCCCACCACACACCCGTGTGACTGACACTGCTCCTCTGAAGCACGGTTGGTATCACTGCATTGGGCAGGTTTTGTTGTTCCAGTGCCACCAGCCACAATACCCAATACTGCTGCACGTTTAAAATTATTCAGATCAGTTCTGTACACGTACACAGAGCCTTCTAAATCAAACAAATTTCCTTTAGAGTGCAGGAGCAATCTGGAAGGAGTGATGTTACAGGGGGCTCTGGCTGGCAGCAGACAGCCTGGGGCCTTGCTTTGTGTGCTCATTCCTGAGGGGGTTTAAGGGGTGCACAAAGCACCCACAGCATCTCTGCGGTAACAAGAGCCTTCTTTCCTCCAGGGTAGCCTGACCAGGGCCACAGCATCCCTCAGATTCCTCCACATGGAGCCCAAAGCACGACATCCGCACCTTTGGTTTCAGAACATGCATGAATGATTGACCTCCACTTCAAATGACCAGAAAGACTAAAGATGAGGGATCAGTCCTATCTGCTGGAATATGAAATGGTAACATTTTTTTGCCAGTTTCTGGTTTTCTTTCAAAATTTGTTTGTTCCAAGTTAGAACACCTTTATGTGTAATATTAGAGACTTTTCACCAGCTTTGGGTTTTACTATGTGTTGAGCAGAGTTTAATTTTTCCAAAGCAAAAGACAGCAACGTGGACATACTGCAGGTTTGATCTCCTATTTTTTCACTTACCTGAATTCTGTGTTTCCTAATTCCTCCTGCCACACACCAGAACACCCCCTGTGACAGCAGAATCCTCCTGACACCTGATGTTTCCTCTGTGTAAATACCATGGGCTGAGGGATGGGACATCAACTCCACTTAATCCAGATCAGCCCATGGAGCAACAAATCAGCTCCTTTTCCTTTCTGCAGCTCCACAGCCATCCCAGCCATCTCCAAAGGGTATTTTATAGGGTTACACTGCAGCAGGTGGCTTCCCATTAAATAGCTTTAAACTACTCCTGAGCTGGTTCCAGAAGCGCGACCCAGAACAGGACAAACACTGATGGACCAGAATCTTTGGGAACTTTACCCAGCTGGGTCTGGAACTGTCCATCATCAGTCTTTAAAACAGTGTTTTGAACAAAGGAAGAGTCACATAAATAAAGTTTTATAAGGTTACCTTTTAAATAAATGCCTTTAAAATAAATCTGAACTTTCTAAAAATTAACCATTTTTTCCCCTTACAATGCTACATTTTTGAAAGGAAATTGACCTAACTATATCTTTCATAGAAAACATACTCTAATTACTATTTGTCACAGCCAGTGATTCATTTTGGGAGACCTAGAAGTGACTCCTTCTGCCATTTTTACCTACAGGCAAATAAAAAAGAAGCGATTGTTTTTAACATCTGTGTCACATTCTGAAATAATTTAGTATAGGAAATACATAAACTATCTTACCATACATAATAAAGCAAATGCATTAATTAGATTAACATGCTACTGTATCTTCTTAAGCACAAAACCTGTTAGTTTAAACACAGACTACATTTTAGAAATAACTGAGTTGTTTGGGGCTTTCCCACCCTCTATCTGTTCTCTAATCCCTCTTGCAGGAGCTTTCCATTCACACATTTTGCATCCAGATGTTACTGCTGCTGGTGGCACTGGTGAATTAGCCCAGGACTTTGCATGCTGTTCCACATTCCTGAGGAAACAGGCCCTCCTGAAGAATTAGCTGTCCTAAGCAGAGGAGCTGGCAAACAGGAAGGGGGAGAAAACAGGAGCAGGGGCAGAGGGAATGAGGAGTGGAAAGTCACATAAACTTCTAAATAGGAGCCACACATGGGGAGAATTTGAACAAACAGGAGGAGAGCAGAGCTAATGAAGCTGGGGTGCAGCAGTGCCTAATCAAACTCAGATTTTATAAACACCACATTCCCATTCCCTCTTCCATACCCTTCACAATGATCTTGATTGAGGTTTTCTCAACAGCCCCATCCAGAAGGAAAACAGCGCAAATTTAAAAATGAGCCAAGCATCACACACAGGATGGAAACTTGATCCCACTGAAGAGTGTGGCCAAAAACTGACTTCAACAGGGACAGAATTTTTTACCTTACAACTTGACAAAAGAGATAGGAGGAAAATATAATATCAAATATCATCGAGACAGAAAATGTCTTGGAGCTGAGAAAGACTGCAAAATAAGCAATTGGTTCTTATCTCACCAAAAATGGCCCAAATCTGTCTTATATTTTTCCTCTATGATTAAAAAAGAAGTTCCAAGTTCATTGTCTTGATGTATAATGGTGGATATTTACACAGAATCTGAAGATCTGTAGCTAAATCTGTCAGACCAACAAAACACACAAAATACTTCTCCTTTTTGATCTCTGCTGAGGGGACCTCAAAACCGTCAGGTCCTCAGATTCCAGACCAAGGCCAAGGTCCACAGCCTGCAGCAGGGCTTGAACTCACTCCCATTGCAAAACTCCTTTTTCTTCCTGCAGACAGCCTCTCTTTTTTCTCACCCTTATCTATTATTCACAAAAAGAATGATTTCTATAGAAGCTAATGCTTCTTTTCCCCAACTTTTTCTGATCAAGGTGACTTATAAACAGCTGCAATAAAAATTCTTGGTGTTTTTTTCCCCTTCCATAGAAGAGCATCCTCAATAATGTTTCAGAGAGAGCAGAGAGGCTAAAAGATCTGTGACATTCATAGATTTCACCCCTGAAGCCACAAAACCCACACTAGCAATTTCTTCATTTGACCAAAATGAATGGTCACCACAAAAACAAATGTAAGTTTGGTATCACTGATTTGGCTGAGACAGCTTAGGGGCTTGAACTTAATAGACTTCCTCTGACAGATTAGGATCTTCTGGTACATCTGCATCATCCTGTCACAGCACAGAGCCAAGTCCAAACCACAGGCATGGCACTGCCCTTGATCCATAACCTCAGAATACAAAATCACCGGCTAAACAAAGTAATGAGAATCCCAAGGAAATACTTTTGAAGACAGGATTCATTTTACTTGGTGGTCTTTTACAGACAGGGAAAGGGGGAAAAAAAAAAGACAATTAAGCATTAAGAACTGATTGATGCTTAAACAAAATGCCTAACAGTGAAAGCACATTTCTATATTCCAAAGGACCAGGCAAAGCCGTCCCTAAGAAGGGATTAACTACTATCAGATGATATTACTACTGGATTAATGGTGTTTCGCATTCACTATATTTATATTAAAAAAAAAAAATCTCTTTTAAGGAGGATATAAGTGATTTATATAAAACCCAAAAGCAAAAAAAAATTTATTTTTATAGCAGCATGATGGATAGTATTCTCTTCATTTATACATCCTTAATTGCAGTAATTTTTCCCCCTGTTCTGGAACCAGGCCTTGCATTGCAAGTCAGTTGTTTTGAGAGCCCTACAGCCCATGGAAATAGGAAAGTCATGTATGACTCCAGAACTGATGCTTTATGTTTGAGTGGATATTTTAAGCTGTTCTTACTTTAGAAATCTGTTTTTGTAATAGATATTCTAAAGGTGGGTGATCATCTTACCTTATTGCTTGTCATTGCTGACTGAAATATTTTTGCTAGATGAAGGTAATTCCTGTGACTATATTACTTTCCTAACCTGTTTGATCTATTGTACCTCAGATATTCACAGTGTGAGATTCTTGATCCTCATTTGCAAAAAAGAGAGGCACATTGTTGTGTGCTGTGGCCTAATTATTTAAAGCCCCTATAGATGTTATCCAGTTTTCTTCCCTGCCTATGTCACATCTACAGATTGTTACAGGAAAATTCCAATCATAACACAGAATTGTGCAGGTGACAAAATCCAACAACAAACTCAAATGTCTGTGCTACAAGTGACAAAAAAGAATCTGCCTCGATCAGAGCCAAACCATTCAGGTGACTATCTTTTAAAAGAATGCAAGGAACAACCAAATTTTTATTCACTATTAGTTACTACCAAGAATTCTACATTATAGGAAATCATTTGTTGAGACATCCTCAGGATTATACCCCCTGGAGATGGAACACAGGTGTGTGCTCTTTCCCGAAGTCCTGTGTGCCTGAAGGAGACTTTCTTCAATCCAAACCATAATAAATGCACACTAAATTCACTGTTATAAATATTTCCCATCACATCCATTATTATGGATATTACTTTTTCTTACTTATACTGCTACCCTGACCAGGAGCCAGGCTACCCTAACTCAGGAATGCTGTTCTGTTTTATCTGAATGCCATGAACTATAAACGTGGTTCAGAGGAAATAATCACAACTATCAGAAGCCAAAACCTCAGATTTCCTTGTATTCCATGCCAGGAAGCATCCACACACAACATGGATAAAACAGGGTGGTGGAGGATGCATTTACCAACTTCACTGTGCTATTTCACAGCCCAGCTTCTGCAGTGATTCAGTCTCCAAATATCTACCTACCCACCTACTGCAACTGTTTTAATCTTAATCCCTAGCAGGTAGGACTTTAAATAAGATTTTCTTCTAAAATATTTCTATCAGCATTATCTGTTATTAAAGGAAAAAAAATAGAAGGGTAAAATAAGATTTCTTACAAAAGGTAATTAAGCAGTATAATATCATAGCAAGTGGAATGAACAATAAGGAGTTGTACTAAAATATATGCCTTGTGCAGTAGAGGACTGGTGTTTCAGGAGATTAACAATTATGATCACCAGTCCTCTTCTGTTTCTGTAATACTCTACACAATCTTTTTTAAATTACTTTATTAACCTTTCCTCCTAGCACAGAAGTGCCCGATTATAGATAATATTTCAAATCATCTGAAGTGTAGGTGTGTTTGATTTGCTCGGTAATTATTTGTCTACTTTATTACATTGACCAAGCACACAAGCTCCTTGACCAGTTTTATTTCAAGTCCAGTTAAGAACAGGGTCAGATTGGTTTGTGTGATCGCTCCCTTTGGGCCCCCGAGCACCTGGGATTTCACACTGGAGCTGGGAACTTGGACGTGGAAATCCCACCCTTCCCACATGCAGGAATCAGTCTGTGGTGCCACCAAAGCTCAGGGGCCTGCTCACCAAGGAAAGGTTTGGTGCACGTGCCAAAGGAGTTTGTTCACTCACTGCAGTGCAGACCACAGACACTTCAGCACAGCCATGCGAATTTGCCTTTCTAAACCTAAAAAGGTGTAAAAACCCTTATATATATATATATATATATTTGTCAATGCATGCTCTTGGCTGATAATTCATTCCCAACGTTTCACACAAGGCATTATTTCAATTTGGAGCTGAGGCATTAGCCCATTACCAGCTCCACTCCTCTCTGCAGCCTCATGCTAAACATATGGTGATCACAGGGAAATATGCATTTCTTACAACACAGGCCCGGAGAAAACAAGCCAGCACAAAAATAAAAAATGCAATGAAAAAGTTTTCCTGCTTCAACTTTGCAGCTTTGGAGGAAAGGAAAATAATATTTACATTTTTGTAAAGATGAAAATGCAATGAGATGAAACACCGTACACAGTTTATTCCTGAGGGCCACCACTAGGATAAAAGCATAAAGCCTGGGGACTTTGTTTACTGTCCACAATCAACAAATCCTGAAATCTCCATATGCAGCAGGTTTCTAAAGCTCTGTTAGTAATACTGTATATTGCTGGTCAACTCAGTCACCCATAGAATTACAGTGGAGGGTATGGATGCCAGTATTTTAGACCCAAACCGAGCATAAAAAACACAAAGTAAAATTCAGTGTCAGCACAAAGTTGACAGCGAATGATTATAACAGCTTCGAAGCTTGAAAAAGAGTGTAAATAACTAGGATCCCCCGCGGGCTCACTCAGCCTGCATACATAACAACTGTGATGGACAGCCACTGTGGTAAAGTACAGCAAAAAAAAGTCACTCTGCAAAGATGCAAAAATTTCCCCTGCAACGAGCCTTAACTGTCACCTTTCTGACTAAATCAGCTACTTTTATAGAGAAAAAGTATCTATATTCTAAGGGGCACATTTGCAGTGCAGGCTGCTACTGGAACAGGTAAACCATTAATATATTTTTTCAGGGCTAATAAGCCCCAAGAATTTTTATTTCTTTAAAACAAATGATTCCAAGCTACATCTTATCAAGTCCTTTCTCTCAATTAACTCACACCACCAAGCCAAAGAATTTCAAACAAGGCATGTTTATGAACCTAGGGATGAAAATACTCTCAGAAAAATTAGGAGGCTTTTTTCCTGGGGACTTTTTTTACTCCTAGGATTGTCCATACACAAGGCAAATATGCACATGTGGTAATGGCTTTAAAGTGCTGGCAAATTGCAAGTGGCTGAAGCAGTGGGTGCTGAGGCTCTGTCAGACCTGTGACAGCCCTGTGATTATGTGATCCCTGCCCTGTTCCTGCCTGTGGGCTGGGGGTGAGGCAGAGAGGAATGCACAGCCAACACCAGCATATGCCTGCAAATAACTGCATTTTTAAAAAAGCAATTAGCAAGCCAACTACTTAATTAACTAGCTCTTTGCTTCCCCTCCATTATTTATTCAATGAAAGCTTTCAATTTTAGATCTTAAACAGTGCTAAAA
Organism: Ammospiza nelsoni; assembly: GCF_027579445.1. Taxonomy (NCBI): domain Eukaryota; kingdom Metazoa; phylum Chordata; class Aves; order Passeriformes; family Passerellidae; genus Ammospiza; species Ammospiza nelsoni. The sequence goes on from NC_080635.1 coordinate 3,263,039, forward strand.
CTTTCCCCTTAACCCATTTTTGGTTATTTTTGTCTAAACTCAGTAGATGCCTTGAAATACCAGCCTTTGGTCACTGGTCACTATTTGTTCTGAGAGCTTAACTTTAATCTGAGCTAAACAGGAGCTCACAAATATGACAGAGTAGAGACATTTGTGATCAGGCAGTGTCTAACTGAGGAAAAACAAGCACATCTAACAAAAAGAAAATAAAAATTCTCTAATCCAAGAGTATAAAATCCTAACTGAAGCTCATGGTGAATTATGGAAAAAGAAAACTTCTCAACCTGCAAGTCACTAAATGATCTCTTCCTTCAGCAAGCACAAAGAGACTTGAGGGTTCAACTCTTTGCAAGTTGTGTTTATCAGTTTGGTGAATCAGACACCTAAATTATATTTTTATAATTTTATCACATGAGAGTCACTATTAGGTGTCTGAAAATCCTGAGCATTTCCAAAGCTGGCCCTCAGCAAAGGGCTGGCTTCCACCCAGAGTTATTCAATCCTTATGTTTTGGTGGTGGGTTTTGACCTTTACCACTGTTCATTCAGAGGTTTCCAATTCTTTTTCCTCACTTGGAAGCACAGTGATATTCCCAGGCCATATTGGAAAGCCAGCACAGACACAAGTATTTGGTTTAGGCCACCTGTTTTTCTTTGTGCTGTAAAATGTGCCGTGTATTCAAGATGCCCCTCAAAAAAATTAGTTTGAGTCCAGGAGTGGTGGGACAGGTTAATCATGTACAAATTTCTGCAGTTGTTCTGTGCAGGGAAACACAGATCCTCCTGGGGCCATTGGCTTGGCTGAAGTAGCAGGTGGAGGTGGCACCCAGGGCTGTCACACACATTTCTTTCAACTCAGTGACAAGGGACAAGCCCAGAGAGCCTTTAGTCCCCTGCACCTTGGCTTGCTTGCATAAAAGTGGCAAAACAATTGCCAGCCTATTAAGGACAGCTTTTTAGCAGCTTTATAAAGTAACCAGGATTATAAGATTAAAGACCTGGAAAGTATTTCACGAGTATTTCTGAAAGTATTTCACGATTTACATCTGACCTGGTAGGGTTGCTGCTCTGACCAAAAGGAGCTGATTGTTCATTTTCTATTTTACCCTGAACCATGCTGCCAGGCTTAAGAAACTGGGATGAAACTCCAAGTGCATCTGCTTTGGAACCAGTCTTATTAAACCCAACCACTTCCAGCAAGTAACCCCTGACATGGGCCAAAAGCCTTTGCAAAACTTGAGAAAGAACAACAGGATATGATGGCAGCAGCAAAATTAATATTGTAGAGTTGTATTCACAGCAAAAGAACTCTGAAAAGTGAAATTCAAAGCTGCCTTTTGCTGTCCCTTCCTAGGAGTGACCAGCAGAGCTGCAAGCAGAGCCTGCCACACCAAGAGAAGCTGCATTTGTAACCCCACAGAAAGAAAAGCAAAACAGGAGATATTATTCCATAGCAGAATTAGCATAACCCAGCACATCAGAATATTAAAATTTAACAAGGATTTCAAACCATCCTTGTAGCATCAGCAGAGAGCCATGTCACAGGGGTTTTTTATTGGTGCAGCAGGATAGGTATAATTGTATCAATATTTTAGTGCTTGATGCATATTGTCTGTGATAAATCGCTTGCATAAATAAAAAGCACCAATATTCAATTGCCAATGAAATAATCACACATTCTAGATCTTTATTATATCATGCATTATTTAATTACAATAATCAGAATCCTTTTGAAGGTAAAACAAGATTAAAAAGGTTTTGTTTTATTGGATCTATATATTTGATTTACACTTTATATGTTAGCTTTGCATTAAGAATTTATAAGGCATCAATTCAAATGGTGATATTACAAGAGTTTATTCCGTTTGTAATTAGTACAGTACTCTTAAAGTACTCTGGCTATGAGAGATAATATTTCAGTATTTTAATGAGCTTTTTAAGTATAATTGATGTAACAATCGTTGAATTACACATTTCTACCTGAAGAATAATGAAGGAAACATTTTAATGAGAAATGTAATCATTATTAGCAAATGATCTACCAAACTGCCATTTACTGACATTTAAGAGCTTAATAGCAGAAAACTGTATTTTTGTATATCTGCATCCCTACAGATGATTATCTGCTCAGTTGCTCAGGCTTTCTTGGTCTAACTTCCCCTGTTAGGTTTTTGTTGTTAAATTTAAGAAAAGCTCTCTTTTACGTTTGTCAGTTCCTCTGGTAACTGTGGGGCTTGACATGTATACAGATAATTTAAATAAATTAGTCCCTTTTCAGCCTTCAGCATTTTTTCAGTATAAAGGTCTCATTCTGGGGAGTATTCATGCTTGCATCAGCTTGATTTTGATGAATGCCCTGTAACCTCCCTGATAGCACCTCAGACATGGCCATCCTGCCAACGTGCTGACAGCAGTGTGTGAGGCTACCATGTCCTCTTTATTAAAAAAAAAACAAGCAAACAAAAAAAAACCCCAAAATCAAACCCAAAGCACACCAAAACCCCATTGATACATCAATATATTGATCGATTATTGCAGCATGGTACCAGACGGCATTGGTCCACCAGAGAAAGGCTTAATTTAAGGAAAAAGAAAATTGAGGTTCTACTCTGTTCTTTTCAAGTGGTGACTCAGTCTCTGAACAAAAACTGGGAGAGCAACACAAAAATAAACCAGCATTATTGGTATGAGGCTTCTCTCTCATGATTGCAGCTCCCACTGCCACCCACAAGGAAAAATTTCACTTTGTTCCATTCAGCATCTAAAAATTCTCCTTCCCAGCCCCTACAGGGGCAAGAGTCTAGAAAAGGGGCAAAAGAGGAGCTGGATATATAGACAGCATTCCTTTTGTTAATAAAATTATTTGCCAGCAATAATAGGACAGAGAGGTCTGGGAAAATCTACAACTGAATTCCAGTGAACACCATCAGTTTCCTCAAAAAAATCCCCACCTGAGCATGAAAATAGAAAACCATGGAATTAGCCCCCTGTTCATAACACCACCCAAGGTAATTCAGGCTCATCCCCAGTACCTGCATGGCCTCATCAGCTTTTTCGAAACACTTCCTCCAATGTGGAGGAACAGACCAGGAGTGCCCCTGCTCCTTCAGGGAGGAGAGGACTGTAAGGGATGGAAGGGAAGGTATGAGATCCCACAAGGATGCTCTTCACCACAGACTGCCCACCCATATCAGGGCAGCTCCGCTTTCCTGCATAATAAAACCAGGTCTTCACCACAGGTCACATTCTGCTCCAGACACGCATCCTGCAAGTGCCAACAAGGCTTTCTGATGAAGTTACTGAGCTTTGCTTTATTCCCTCTCTGTCCCAAAAACCAGCGGTCTCACTTGCAGGAAATTTCTTCCTTCTCAGGACCAGAAAAAGGAGAGAGGCCTCAAGGGAAAATTACAAGGAATTAATTCCCAGGGAATTCACACTATAGGCTAATCCATAGGTGGATTACAGAGGAAAGCCCTTTCCTCTCCTTAATGCCAAAAATCTGCAAAGGACACAGCCAGGAACTGATTACCAGCAGCATTGAAAGGAGCTACTGGTGACCCTCTGGGATCTGCATTCCATCTCCAATCCCTGAGCATCCAGCACAATGGGAAACAGCCCTGGCTCTCTTCTGCTCCTGCAGAATATTCCTGGACATCTCCACCTGGAGACAAAGCCTTTTCAGACTTCCCAGCATGGCTCTAGCTGAGTCTTCTGAGCTTTCCAGGACAAAAATGATCCTGTAATCTTTAAGCAAGGGCTGGAGAGACCTTAATGCATGGACTCACTGCACAAAAAGCCTTTGCAAAAGTAAAACATGTCTGGAAATTACACCAAATATACATATATCTCTCCAGGCTCCTAAATAAGACCCATTCGGAAAATCAGGCGCACTGCTCAGCTGTTGTGATGATTTAAGTGAGCTACCAGGGAATATCAGCAAAAGTGACACAGAAACCAGAAGTGGACAAAGATGAGTAATAAAACCAAGAAAAAAGCTTGAGCCAAAAATATATCAAAGGCAGCTCCACTGATGTGTTTTCATTGCTTAGCAATGTAGTGCCATTCTCATCTGGTTAATTCCAATTCAGCCTTTCTTTGATATTCCTTTTATAATTTTCAGTCTAATTATAATGAAAACCATTTTTCACTGTAATTTTGCAATAAAAATGTTTCCTTGTTTCCCATTATCCAAGAACACAACGTCGCCCAGCTCCTGAGCATGCTTATGATGTGCATAGTGCATCTTCTCTTTCTTAGCATTTAATCTCTTCATAGTCTGCAGATGTCAAGAGGTTCAGATTAAGCTTGTTAAAGATCTGCTTCACTCTAACTCACTGATGATTATTTATTTAGCAGTTTTATGTAACCCTGTCATTGATAAGCACTCTATTAATTTGCCGAGGGACAAATCAACACCAGTTATTTTTCTACTGGCTATTAGATTCAGTGCTGCTGTTTGTTACAACCCACTTGCCAGTTAATTATAAATTATGGGTCCTCTTTGCCTATATTAATTGATATCTCCTCTGCCTTTGTAATACTAGACAAATAAATTGAAGGCAAGATTTATTAAGCAGCGCGTGTCTTCCATCTCTTGATTAGTATTCTTTACTTTTTAAACATTTATACTTGTTTATACAGAACAGTGCATTAGAGAACAGATCCTTGGGGTGTTTTTGGGGGAGACAGGAAGACTTATTTAACAGCTTCCCACAAATTAGATGGAAGTGACACACGGTTTAAGTTCAGCAATTTTTAAATGCTCCTTTTGATTTAATCAAGTCTTGGGTCACAGTCTCTCTGTACAGAGGCAGCATACACATATTTTACAGGAATTGTGGATGTGCAGGTATGGGAAGCATAATGGCAAACTCAAGTTCCCTGGCTTCAGAGGAATGCCAAACCACACCACTCTGAACACAGCCACAGGAGCAAAACACATCGTCATTGCAGGGAGTTTGGATTTAACAGCAGCTCATTCCACCCTCCAACCTTTAAAGTTCACTGCTTTGTGTGATAAGGATGTGACACAGGCACGTGTTCATCAGGGTTATAAAAGGTTTTACCCTCCTGCCACTTGACAGGTGTCAGGAACCATTGATCCCAGAGATTACAGTTACATTCCAAACCTAATTATGGCCAGTTTTTAATGCAATTAATAGCTTCATCTGCAGCACCCCAAGTGTTTTGCTGCATACCATGTTAGATAAATTCAAAGAAAGCACATTGCTGACCCTCTGGATGAATGCATGGCTGTATTGACTGTTCACAAGCAATATCTCTCTCATTAATTAACTCTTACAATGCACTCATTAGTATGTGTGTATGTTTTCTACCAGGCAGAACATCTGTATCACCCTCTGGAGGCCAGCTCACAAAGACTAACAGCACCATGCTACCACAGCTCTCCTAATTCATGGAATATTCCACAACCTCTGCTCTTTCCTGCTAAAAACCCCCAGAAATGTGCACCCACAGTCTAACTGCAGCTTGAGTGCCTTTGCACGCAAATGGCTGAAAATGAACCAACATGGCTTACTGAAAAGCAGCAAAAGTTAAATCAATTATGGGCATTCTTGTAAGGGAGAACCTGAGTTTTGTATCAGTGCCATGATCCCTTGTCAGTGGGGCTCCAAATACTCCCTGAGGGTGAGGGGATAATGTCCTGCCTCTGCCAAGCTTGTGTGTTCAGCTCTTTCCCTGCAGAGCATCTCCACCCAGCCCACACCCAGCTGCATCAAACACCCACCTGATGCCCAAGGTAAGGAATGGGGAAACCATTTCAAATGAAATAGGAAATGACCTGAACTGTTACTGTAAACCAGCTTTTTTCCCAGATTCACAGAAGTTTGAACAGCTTTCTTGTTCTATTTTCCATTTTCTTTCAGAAGAAATGTAAAATTGAGGCCTTGACCACTCAAGGTCATTAAAAATCCCATTAACCTTTTCACAAGGTAGGGCTTAAGTAGGGTTAATTAAGCAATATTGCTTCACAAGGGTCTGAAGAAGCATTTTCCTTTCTAGTTTCAATAGATATGCCAGTAGGTTTGCATGCCTCCCATCAGTTTTGTTTTAAATTTTGGGTATGTCCTCCACAAAGGAAAAAGCCCCAAAACAACCACCAACCAAAAACCTGCAGAAAACCATGCAAGACCCCAAATTCACCCAGCTGTAATGTGCACCTCAGGTTCCAAGTGTTCCACTGAAAATGATGCTCACACTCCTTTAAGAGAGACTCAGTGACCAACTGAATGGTTTATACACCCTGAAAAAATGTTTTGAAAAAACATTTGTACACTCCAGAAATACTCTCATCACTGTAATGAATTAAAGAAAATACTTAGTCATTTTCCACATACCATAAAAAACCATTTGCATTTATTCATTGCTGGGTGCTGGGAGCATTCTCAGAAAAAGAACTCAAAGCAATGATAAATCAGTCATAAAAAGTGAGAGAAATATGATAAACTACATATTAGGCCAGAGAAAAATCTGCCATACAGAGCTTGGAAACTGTCACCATCCAAGAGGAATCTGTGACTTCCACCTGCAAGTGCCTTCAATCATCTTCCTCCACATCCTTCATCAGAACTCCCCATACACATCATTATTCAGGAATTAGCAACATATCAAGATAATAATCCCCAGCCAGCATCACATTTGAGAGGTGGTTCTTTTTAAATACAAACTCCAAACGCTGCAAAACTCAACTTTTTCAGAGGAATGCCAAAGAGTTTGCAGGAAGGAATGGCAGCAGAAGGATAACATGATGTCTGTGCTGAACCACATAATGCTGAGCCCTGGCTGGGTATTAATTCTCCTGTGCTGCTAAGTCATGGCAAAGCCACCTAAAAGCAGCAGAAAAATAAACTTTTCATCTGTTGCGTTCAAGAAGTTAATTATGTAATTAATTCAATCAGACAGTAGCAAATTCAAAACATGGCTTTTTTCTTTTTTTACAGTGAAAAAATAGACTACAGGACTTCCTGCCACAAGATACCCCTGCTAACCACTCAGCTAAATTAAAAACATTGGACATTTATGTGGCTAGAAAGCACATATAAGAGCAAAATAAACAAATAATGCTAAAATAAAACACATTTTATCAGGCACAGATTTATGAGCATCCCCAGAGCAACCTTCCTTTTCCTTGAAGATTTTTTATATTAACCAGATTATGACAACAACTTCCAGCCCAGCTATGGGTGAGCTGGAAAAAGCCTCTCAGTGTTTCTTTCTCTCACCACCCCCTTAAACAGGCACCTTCCAGCACTGTATTTCCTGGCCATGTGAGCTGTAGATGGATGGATTGTCAATGGCAGGAACATTTCCTGCCCAAGTGACCTCACAACTCCACACATCTGGGCTGGCCTGTGACTCTGAAGTGTACTGATACTTGTCAGAGGGAATATGCACATTAAAGTCTACTCAGAGCAGTAGGTAAGCAAGAAACCAAAGTATTTTGAGTCTTGAGTTTATCTGTGCTTGCATAAAATGGTTCCACATTGGGAATTTCCAAGCTGGGCTGGATTTACTCTGCATTTCCTTGTTAATCTGTAGTTGAGTAAAAGAAGATTGTAAAAGCCATGGAAAACCAACATCCTTACAGTGTCCTGGTTGGTTGTGCAGCTATCCAGGCATTGCCCACTTGTACAAACAACTCTTACTATGACAAAACTTAACCCACTGCTCCCCAGGAACCCAACTGCTCCTCCTGCAGAACCTCCGCAGGAACAACCATCCCCACACCTCACAGCACCTGCCTGATGCTCTGGGCACAAAGATGCCCAAGCACAGGGAATTCTGACAGGGAGGGGAGTGAGGGGCCCAGAGCTGCAGCCAAATCCAGCCTCAAATGCAGCACCAGGACACATCAGCTTCAGCTCACACAACTGGAGCCCACATCACTATAAAATATCACCTGAGAGAAGCCATATTTATGGAAAGGGAAGTGTATATGTTTTCTGATGGAGTGGGAAATACTCCTTTTTTAGCTGTTAATATTAATTTTATGAGTTCTGTGCCTGAAGATCATTATTAATGTCTTCTTGAGATTTCATTAACACTACAAAAAAATCCCCAGAAGACAGTTTTGGTGCAAAGCTTATTTTAAGTGGGTAAATTCCCTGTTTTTCTTTTTTTTTTTAAGCCAGAAAGGGTGGATAAAAGACCTATAAAATAAATGCTGAGTGAATAGGACTCTCAAGCTATAGAACTTGTGCTGTGAAAATTCTACTTTGTCTGGCAAACACTATTAAACAGAAATCTATGAACAGCATTTTTTTTTTTCCATTTCATACAGGGGGAAAAAAAGAAATCAGATCTGACCCAGTGACTTCCATGACAATGGTGAGAGTCCTACTTTGTACAAAGAGTTATAAAGACAGATTTTTTACTCTTGGGTGGGCATTTTAACATTCCCAGTGACGGTGCTTGGCTCCTGGACTTGCTGAGATCGCTCAGTGCAGCCCTGGCTGGTGGCACAGTGACTGGCGTGTCACAGCAACCCTGACACGTCCTCCTCGTGGGTTTGTGTTGGGGGGAGGTTGAGATTATATCCTAAATTACACAATATAATTCAATAAAGTGTGGATTACTATGGTAGACATCTGGATGGTGAATCTGAGTTTCAGGAGGACAAACTTCTCACTTCTACAATTTGGGTCGTCTCCAATTGGAATTCAAGCCCAGGTGTCAGTGGTGAAGTGCCTGGAGGCCATCAGAATAACTGACTGTGTCACCTTGTCCTCCTAATGATCCTTATACATTTAATGTAAACAACATCAAAGCAAGTGCTTATTCAAGCAGGACCACTACATATGTTTACCTGGGACTGTTGTTCTAACTTGCACTGACTATAAAAAAAAAAAAATAACTGGCAAGAGAAAAAGAAATGTTCAATGCTACAGCAGAGCATCAAACTGTGGATTTGGAAGCCTGGTGCCTGCTGGAGTTTCAAACAAACCCCAGAAGTTGCTCTTGGGGGGTCACAATGGCACATGCAGCCTATTTGGAGACCATTTCTTGTCTTCCAGTGCTGTGTGGTTCTCATTATAATGATAATATCCAGCATTTATGTGGCTATTTACATCTTTCACATGCTGTACCAACAACTAATTAATCCTCACAACACCCTGTAGGGTAGGTAAGGATTATTATCCCCATTTTATAACTGGAGAAATGGAGACAGAGGGGTAACAGTGACTTGCTGGGAGGCACTCAGCAAGTTCAAGGCAATGCTCAGATGCAAACAAAGGGCTTGGTGGCCCACAGAGCCCTGTCCCAAGAGCCAGCACCTGATTTTAGAGCCAAATCCACCCAAACAGCCAACATGAGAGTTTCCATTAGGCGCCCAAGGCATTTCAATCCTGGCATTGAAAGAGGTTGTGCAGGCTCAGCCTTGGAGCTTCAAGACCCCACTGGGTCTTGAAGACCCCCCACAAAACCTGTGAGCAACCTGGTCTGGTCTAATGGATGAGCTTGCTTTAGGCCAGATGTTGGATTTAAGGGAGCCTGAATGATCTGATTTTATGAAGCAGGTGTGTTCTGGGTTGGTTACAAGTTTTCCAACACTGCTTTTCTTCCTATAGGTGCTCTCACCTCCACCTTTGGCAGGCAACCCCACAGGCAGCACTAGGTCTGTGCCAACATAAACAAATAAATGTAACACCATCAAAGGCCAGTTAGCAGTGAACAACAACAAAAAACAAAAAAAAAGGTCTTTTCTGTAAACAATTTCTCTGCTTGTATCCAAATTAACATCATCACTAAATACAGACTTTTCCATGAGAGAAGATGGCATCCAGGTTTTCTTCCAGCTCCACACTTTGTGTTAAACAGGAGAAGCTCTGTCCCCATGTAGCCCCACCGTTGTTACCAGCTCTGGATTCAGGGCCAAATAAGGAATTGACAGTAGCAATATAAACCCTCTTGAAATGATTCCCTGCTAATGCCCCTCCTGCTGCAGGATCACAGCTGAGATCCAAGCTGATACTCCATTCTTCTCAGCAGTTGCTGGTTATCTAGGGAAGCTCAAGTTCCTTTTGGGGAAAAAACCCAACAGTTTCAGGAACTGCTGGGTACCCTGTGGATCCTGCTAAAATGAAACTGAGATGTTTGGGAACTTTTCGTATTTCATTCTGATACCTAATGGGAATGGATGCAAAATTATTTTAGGAATTGAGTCTTAAACATCCTTATCAACTCCCCTTCTCTTCTATAAAAGATTGATTGTATCCTTTTGCATGTACTTCATCAAACTGAAGGAATTACAACATTGACTACTGGAAGGGGAAATCAGCAATATTGTCAAGCAGAAGCCAAGAGAGGAGGGTGCACTGAAAGCAGACAACACCAAACAGCAAGTTTTGCTTTTACAGAGCCATCACACAGGTTCCCTGGTCACAGCCCCTCCCTCAGGAAAGAAGGGGTTTAAGGGATGAAGTGATGGCATTGGTTACCTGTGCTCGTAATCCCTCAAGGAGAAACCAGTGGGTATCAGTAAGCTGTACCTGACATTGCAGGTACAAACCTCACCAATACACCCATCTACAGTCACAGACTATTTTGTGCTGAACCACACTGCCTGAAGAGTAGGGAGACCCCAACAGAATCCAAAAGGAGCATCTCAAAGACAGGAGTTTGTACAGAAACTTTTTTCTCCTACTTTTCTTTCTCTGTGCTTTTCCAGGAGTGAAGCCAAAGCCCAACCTGTATTTAACATTCTCAGAAGCCACATTTAGAAGGTTGTATTTATCCAGGCAGGGCTGTCAGTCACACTTGAGGCAAACAAGGTTCCCTTCAGTCTGTTAGGGTCAGTGTGACCAACACACCAAGGACAGCTCTTCTCTCCCAGCTCCTGGACATCCCCTGTGGTGCTGCACCCCACAGATCACCAGGGCACAAAGGGCTGCCCTCACACACGTGGCACAGCTGGTTTAGCAGCAGCTTCTCAGCTTCAGCCAGAGCACAGCAGGGGAATGTCAGAACCCTTTTAAAACACTAAATATATTCCTGTACCAGGCTCCCCCACATCAGTGTCCATGGGGGTCACAGTGCTGGATACAGACAGCAACACAGACAAAGCTGCTCCAGCAAACCCTTTGTGAGAGTTATTAAGATGTTGACAATATGAGAATCAGATGAATTTACCACTGCTTCAGTAATTGTCTTTCATATATGAGCAACCCCCTACATACAACTTTTATGATTCATCATATTTATTTTTTGTTTCCTCAAGCAACATCTTTTATTAGTTGCACACTCACTACAGAAATTTAATTTCTGCAAGAGAACAACAAAGCAGTTGATTATTATTATTGAGAATCTGGTACAACACAGAGTGAAATAAAATCTATAAGGCATTAAAATGACAGATTAGGCAAGAGCTGTATTCATTTACAAGTGTTAGAACATCATGTTAATGCCTCACAAGCACAACATAAAATGAAAATCAACTCTTTCATGCTGCTTTACTAATACTGCAAAGCTCCATGGAGCACAAACAGTAGTCCCTGTTAAAGAGGCACTGTCCTTTTGTAGTTTTTACAGGCAGTGGGTTTATCATTAACACTTGACAGAAAACTCTTACAGTCCATATTAGCCATAAACTTGACATTTCAACCACTTATGGGTTTAAAAATTATTATTACCCATCTCAGCCAGACCAAGTGTATTAAGTATATGGCTGTCCCTCAATGAAACTTTAAAATTCATGCACAAAACCTCTTCGGTTTAAAATGTTCATTAGGAAAGCATTATATTAAAAACTTCACTTTTCAGAGTCACTGCAAGGCTACCATTTCCATTCATATGAAAATTTGCCTGCAACTTGATTTACTACCAAAATCTCTGGATATAAAAGTGACAGGACATGCAAATATCAAGATCTGAAACAGTCACTTTACTCACACCAACCCCATCAATGGCAAATGCATTTGATGTTGTTTGTATACTTTTGATCATATTCTGTGTTAGTAAAAATCTTGATTTTCCTGAACATGTCACTATTATTTTTTGCTTCAACTCATACCTTAGCTTCAAATCTGGAAAATGTTCCCCTTCTTTGGAATATTACGCTGTTTGTTCAAGTCTTGTGGAAAGGAAATCCAGGGACTTTGTTTAGTAACCACCAGATGTACAACTTGTTCTGATTAGTTCCTCAATACATCCTCAACAACTTTGTAAAACATTTTGAGGGATGTTTACACTCAAAAGGACACCTGTCGCTCCTGTAGAGAGCACAGCAGTATCAGCACAAAATGCAGAGCAGGAGAAGCTTTTAATGGGCTGCAAAAACATTTTCAGATTTAGGTGGCTGTGACCACCAAAGCTGCCATGAGTGTCTCCTGCCTGCCCAGAGCCATAACTTTGGAATAAAACCATCAAACATCCTTTGGCCAGGTGCAGAGGAGCACAGGACAGGCCTGGGACCTGGAGAAGGAGCAGGTGGGGGTCAGACCATCACAGGAGAGAAGATGAGGAAGGATTATAAGGAAGGAGGAGCAGTCACAAGATGTTTTTCTCCACACAGACATGGGTGGTATCCAATTTCCACCACTCTGGGTTCCATTCACAAAGGGAATAAAGCACAAGGAACAGTAGCACTATAATAACACACTGATAGCAATTTAAACCATGCATGTAAAGCTGATAAATTGTAAATAAATCACATGCTGCAATACAACAAGCTCCCAGGAAATTACCACCACAGAATCTTTACTTCATCAAGGGTTAACACTCTGTGTATAACATTCCTTGGAGAAGCAAACTTTCTGATCTACAAACTCACTACTTTCTAAGAAAGCCAGAAGCAATCCAATTTACTGTGATGCTAAATAAATCTGTAAATTACCTAAATCACAGAGGGTTGAACTTTACCCCCCTTATTATAAACCATCCTTTGATGAGATTATAAATAATAAAAAATAAGCACAACAAAGTAGCTCACTCTCTGAAAGCACTGTTGAGGTTCCCTAAAGCCAGGTGCTCCCATAAACACCTGGAGCAGGGAGGGGGGAGAACCTTTCTTAAATAAGACATAAAATCTTCTTCCCAAGTTGCCAGAAGAAAAGTTGATATCTGGAAGATGCAGCCACTGGAGGATACACACTGAAATATTTATCCACAAAGAGGTGAATGACATGATGGAAAATCCTAAAAAGCATCAGGAAATAATGAACAGTGCTTTCCCCAAAGGCATAGCTGGAAGTTGTAACAGGATTTCCTCTCTCTCTTCTTTCCAACTTTATCAAATGTCCTGTCCTCATCTCACTTGAAGGGTGAGTGACAGCTGGGGGAGGATTCTCTGCAGGAACACTCATCTGATCAGCTTGTGCACCTCAGTAAAAATGTCACCAGCCCAACTACATTTGCTGGAAACCTGAAAAATCCTGTCCTCCAGCAAATAAAACCTCTTCTTCTGCTTGTATTGTTTTCCTTCCCCACTCATTCAGTTTGAAATCAGTATAAAATTAATCTTAATGACTCCTCTGGAACATGACCACCTGACCCAGTGTAAACTGCCCCAAAAAAAGATACCCTGATAAAAGCACTTTTCAGGCCACCTTTCACAGCACAACAGAGATGGTTGTATTTTGCCAGCTCAATCTCACTAAGTTATTTTTTACTGCCCATGAGTTTCAATCCTGCTACAAAAAAAAAATCTAATTCAAGAAGGTTTCTACTATGTGAGCAGGGAATATTTTGGGGCTGCTGATTCATATCATTAGCTGCCATCCTTCAAAAGCACTGCAGAAATCACTGCAAAAATCTCAGAACCAGATGTTTTGACATTCCATGCATTCCAGGCACCCTTATTACTTTTTAAAAATTGATTAATTGAAATAACTCCTCTATTAAAATGTCATTTTAAAAACTTGAGAAGTAAGACTTGATAAGGAAGAGGTTTGGATTTTTCCACTAGACATGTTCTTAAAGATAGACTGATAAAGTTCTGCATAAGAAATTAAAAGTACAGATTAAAAAAACCCAACGGAGTGGGCATGGAATGAATTACACCAGCTTTCAGGTTCAGAATATCACTCCACAATTTCATTTCATTTCACATGTAATTGCAAAGGAGGGGAAGAAGTTTAAAGCCTGAAATGGAATGTGCACCTAGATTTTTTTTCTCCCTGTTTTGAAGTCAATGTTAAAGTGTTACAGGACAGTGTTAGAGGAATTTTACATTTTTTATTATATAACACATTTCAGACTGTGCACTACATCCAACTAAAGTCTGACAGCAAGCTGCAGCAGCATTCCAGTTCTGTAGATCCTGGTGTTTCAAGGAACCAGTAGCAAAATAATGTTTGGGAAGGAAGGCAGGCAAAAATGCAGAAATCCTGCTCCAGAAAACAAATAAATAAATAAAGCAAAGAAATAGCCCCATAAGTGTAATATTTTGGATGACACAGACATGTAAACAGGTGGGAATAAAAAGGAGTATAAAATTAGGGCAGCACTGCAATGCTGTTATTTCTTCAAGGAAGAGGAAGACCTGGGAACAGAGCCTGCCTTGCCAACAGCCAGTCGTGTCTCAGACACAGCCATGTGTGTCACAGGCTCTTCTGGGGGAAAGCTCAGGTGCAGCTTTGCTGTCATGAAGAGCACACACCTGTACGAGCATCTTTATTCACCAGCCTAGAACCATCTCAACTGCAGCAGACTTTAAACACCACAGGATGGATAAATATTTAATCTATAATATAAAAATACTTTTTATTGTTATTTGTGTTTCTCAAAAGCATTTTGAAAGTGATTGTGGAATTCTAACCTGTTACTGCTTAGTTTCTTTTCAAAATGAGCCCCTCCAACCCTGGCATTGCTGCACTTTCCTCTCCACCTCCAGGAATGCAGGTGTTGGTGTCTTCCTTTAAATTTCTTATCCCACAGACAAGCTGTGGAGGCCAAGGTCCTGCTGAGAGTTACCAGGAATGGGGAATCCATGGGGAACTTTTCAATCTGCCATAATCTCAGTACTCAGAGTTTTTGTTCCTGTTGCTGTCCCCCAGTCATTAGGCCCAAATGCCAAGTGTGCCAGGGAGTGTGAGAGACTGGGATTTGGGGTTGTTCTCTGTGCAGTTCCACAGGAAGAAAGAGTTTCCAGAAAGCCACGAGGGAGGAGCTAACTTTGCACAAAACTCCCCATCTCTGCTAGTGGAGTCTATGAGGAAGGGCATAGGCACAGTGTGCCTTGGAAAGATTGACCTGCAGAGCCATTTTGTGCCATTTTCTGTGTGTCCCAAGTACAATCACCCACCAAGATCAAAGTGGGGCTCAGGACAAGTTAATCCTAAACTTAAGGACTCTCAATTTGCAAAGGTGTTTAATAAGGGACAACTTACTCATTACACCTTGAAAAGGGGTATTTGGTGATGATTCTGCTTCTTCCTGTTGTGGAGTTATTAAGGCAGGGATTCTCTCTTGTCAAGAGATTTCTGCTTTCTGATCCAACACAGATAACCTTGTCACCCATGGTGTTTGACAGCCCTGAGAGGGACACTTCCCCTACCACCATCAGCACATCTTTCCCTGTGCTTGGAGCAATTCCATCCCTTCCCTAGCCCTGGGCAAAAACAGGTGCTGGGATGAAAGTCACTCAGTTAATCTCCAGTGTGCTATAAGGAGCTCAAGACTATGTCAAAAGGAAATTTCTAGGACCATGCCAGCACCACTAACTGCTTTGTTACCCACAGCCAGGGATCTCCATTGTCCTAACTCTCTGTGGTCTCCAAAACCCCAGAGATGGATCTGCCCTGACAAGTGTCCTAGAGAGCAAAATGGACAGTGGCAAAGGGCTGCCACCTCTAACTTTGTCAAAGGACAAAACTTTCTCCTTTTGTTGTGTCTCTTAACCATGTTTTCCTTACTTATCAGTCTTACTAGTGTCAGCATTCCCAATTTGGAATTAAATGTGAGATCAGGCAGGAGCTCCACCTTGATGGAAGGAGGTTATCCATCAGTGAGCAAAGCCCATCTGCAAGAACATCATTCACCTCTTGCCTACATTTTCTACCTTTCCATAACTGGATAAACAAGGATTATGGTTAAAAATCTCAGGGCCTGCCTCTGTGTGCAACGCAACAAGCAGCACGTCAAGGCTGAACCTGAAATGCCAAAATTAAGAATCCTCTCAGACAGAATTAACCTGTCTCCCTAACAACCATCCTCAGAGCAAGACCTTCTATTGACCCACACGAACCACAACGCTCAAATCTAACTTGGTAACAAAAGAAATTTTATAGAAATTTGAAAAAATGGACCTGGGAGGGTCTGTAACAGAAATTATCATATTGTTCCTGCTAAACATAGGATTTCCACTAGTGGCAAAGCAGATCTGTTTGGAACTTGGGCTGATGCTTAATAACTCCATAGATCAATGTAGGGTTTAATTGATGGAACAGATGGAAGACACAGACTCTGCAGCATTAAAGAGTTATATTTAATGCATTGGAATAACTTGGGTTTAAAATGTTCCCATAATTGTCTGGGCACTTGAGCAGTGGCACGAATCCTGTTGGATATTCCTGATTTACATATTTCATCATTATTCCTGATTCCTCATACTGATTTACAAGTTTGTAAACTTGATGAGATCTGATTTTTGTAGTGGTGAAAAATTATGAATTAAGCAAAAAGAAGGAAAGTTTTAAAGAGAATTACTCTTGGTAGGAGAGAGCCGACAAAGGCCAGGGCAATTCAGCTGTGAGGTCAGCAAGGACAGACTGAAGTCCTCCCTGCTCACCAAACAATCTCAGTACACATTTAGATCATTTGATGAAAATCAGTGATTCGCACAGAGTCTCCTCACTCTGAGAACAACACTGAGCAAAAGAGCCAGATCTCCACAGTTAAGGATAAGCATACCTTAAAATTACATTTTTGCTTTGGATTTCTACCAATCTTTAACATTAATTACAGGTGATTATTTATATACAAGAGGATGGTGAATTTGTTGAGAAACCAAGATTTTCCTTCAAGGCTGATTGACCCTGAGGTTTTCTTGAAAAATTACTCTTTCCAGCAGCCCACAATAAATGGTAATTTGATAATAATCACTCTTATTTATATCAGTGTAGACAGACAATTTGGACCAGGCCTTATCATTCTTTCTTTGAAGAAAGACCAGTAAGTCATATAAAGTGGCTGGGGCAGGCATGAGGGTGGCAGGGGGATGCTGCATGTTGAAAAATAATATGAACCTACTCTAATTTGCTATTATTCTGCTTTCAAGCTACAAAAGGCAAAAAGGCAATGCACTTACTACAATTTACTTTCCATTACATTACTGTGAATTACAACATTTGCTATGGAAAATAAAATCAGGACTGGGAAATGCATTCAGGCTGGATTGTATCTTCTGGACAAAGCTAAAAACATGCAAGTTGTCCAGTGCCCAGAGTGGGCTCAGCAGGTCCCACATGACTGAAAAAATACCCACCTACTTCCACCAGCTCCTCTTATGGTGATGGTCAATGTAGCACTGCATTTGTGTGATCCCTGCTGCCCAAAAGCCCTGACAAGGACTGGCTTCTCCCTGTGCTGCTAATTGCTTTCCTGTGGGATAAGTCACCACCACCTTCAGCTCCTGGTACCATCCTGCAGGATGGTCCCTACAGTCTGTGCTATTCCATAGTGACATCACACCAGCCCCAGTCCACCCTCATCTCTTTAAACATCCATCTTGTAAACAGCACAAATACGTTGACATAAAATGCTCTAAAAGGGCAGCCTTAAAAGACTCCAGTCCTCCCTGGCCATATTTCAGAGACACTGGATGCCTCAGAAGCACCAGACTCACACTGATTTCCAGTACAGTGAGATGCCTGGGAATTTCCAAATCCCATTCAGCACCTTTTGCACCTCCAGGAGCGCAAACACCAAAAGAATCTGCCCGGTCCCCTTTAAGATGAACACACAATATGGCATTTCTCCTCAGTGCTGATTAGCACAGCACAATTACAGGGCAAGTGTCAAGCTATCCTTTGCCTTTACAGACATTCCCAGTGGAAAGGGGTGGCTGTACCCAGGCAGCTCCTCCCTCACACTCCAGCACAAGGTGACTCCCTACCCAGTAAATCCAGTCTCATTTTGTACAGAACTGAGAAGAGCTACGAAATCACTAATCCAAAAATACAGCTGTGGTTAACTATGGGTAAATGACCCAGGAACTGGATAATTCAGAGCAAGTAATAAACAGGATAAACACCTCTGCAGATGTGCTCTACAACCCTTGGACACACATCTTAGATATCTTCTTGTGCCTCTCTTGCTCTGTCAGGTTTCTGTTTTATTTTCAATAAGCAAACAGCCCCCCCACTCTGCCCTAATAGCACTAGTAATTCACAACCAAAGGACACCCCACCCACATTAATGTTCATCTGTCCTTGATTGCACAGGTAAAGTTGTTTTATGGGTTGTCAATAGAGATACAGCCAGACCCTGTCCTTGCATGGCTTCCAACAGAACACAGACCCAGTGTAAATTGTGGCATTTCCATTCTCTATGAAATTCAATGGGCTTTTCATTTTCAGCATAAACCTAAACTAGTTCAAGTCAGTGTGTGGAGGCGCCTCTGCCACGAAGCAGCAGTTTGCATTAAAATTACATTATATTGTTTTGACATGTCTGAAGCAAAGGTTAAAATCATCTTTTTGCTGGACATTGTTTCTGTAATATTGCCCCGCTGCAGAGCCGCAATACGAACAAGCCCAGAATGATGTGAAATATTTCTGATACAAATTTTATTTTTATGTGAAACTATTCAAATGCTGCTGTACAACATGAACTACCTGAACCAAATCAAATCCTCAGGTCAATTCCTTCTTCCGAGTGCTCCTTAGATAACAAAGTCTTGTTCTGCGAATCTGTTCAATATATTAAAGTTGATTCACTCGGACAGTATGTAAGATATAATACATTAATCTGGGCCATTTCAATTTCTGAGGCTGCGACTATAAAACTGGTGTGCTGCATATCTAATTTTTTTTGAATACCTGATTTATGCATCCCTCTGATGCACAGTGTTGATGGTATGGCGGATGCGGCTGCTGCATTAACAACGGGCTGCATCAGCACTCAAATCTTATCTTGTTAAATCAGACAAATGTAGCTCAATGAAAAGGAAGGAATAAATGCCTGGGATGGTTGAAAGGAGTGAATTTTAATCCTGTTTGTTAGGGGACTTTCATGGTGGGGGCTGAGTGACTGAGGCAGCAATGTCCACCAAGAGCTTATGGGACTATGAATTATTACATGCTCAGACATACAACTACACAGGCAAGGTATACAAAGGCACAGTTTTTCATTTTATTCCTACACAGACAGGTAAACATCCCCACACTGACATCCATCCAGATACAAACACACACCTCCACAAAACTGCAGAAATAAATGCCTTTTAGGAAAAGCAGGTCCATATTTACAAAGTGTAAATTTCCATCTCTCTCGGATTCAAGAACAACCATAATTGCTTCTTTGTATATAATTTATCATTTCATGCAGGGAAACAAAAGTTCTCACACGGCCTAAGTATCCAGGAATAGATTAGATTTTCAGAGTAATTATATATGTTTATATGATTTTGTGGCTGGATGGAGTACTGCCGGTGCTCTATACACAGTCAATATTAATTCTCAAGGAAAGAAAATGTTCCTGTGTTTGCACAATCAACGAGACCTTTAGAAATAAGCTTTCTGCCAGCCAAGGAAAAGTTTCAATGGCACAGACTCCGCAGCCTCAGCTGAGGTATTTACAATAAATGGAAGGTATTGTCAGAATTAATTCTTATGGAAGACCCTGAATCACTCAGAGTAATTTGAATTCCCTTCTCTAGTAAACTCTCCTATTTCATCCTCAAACCATAACTTGGTAAAGAACCTTAGTTTGCCTATAAAAGTATATTTGGGAACAGACAAGGATCACACAGCTCTTCTACAAGGCTACAAGCAGGGCAGCCTCAGCAGCATAAAGCCCCAGCCAAGGGGACTAGTTATAAAAAAACCAAGTTATAGCTGGAATTTTTTAATTGGCTCAAAGGTGAAATTTCATGCCCAGTAAAACACTGGAAATATATTATTCGAGCAGGCATTAGTTCAGTACTTATTTCTTTTCTCTCTCCACAAAGACTAATTCTAACAGGAAAAAAGTCACAAGATCCCATCTCTGCAGCCTCTTCCTGTGTCCAAAGCTACAGGGTCAGTTCTCCATTTGTGACATCATTCCTGCCTTTTGTGAAGTCACAAACACTGTTTGCAATGATGCAGTATTAACCAGGAGGAAGGCTGAAAAGAGCCTGTTGTGCTCAAATACCCTATGTAACAACTCTCCCATCTGCAAAAGACTGGGACCAAATCCTTGAAAAGAAATCTGAATGCTGTGTTCCATTTCCCTTTCGACTGAACGCAAAGGCTCATCTTTAAATTCATGAAATATAAACATTTTAGAGTTGCTATCTTGAGTTAACTTAACCCAGCCTTAAAAAACCCAGTAGTAAAGAGGAGTGGTGATGGAGGCCCAGACATGACAGAGACAATTCATTACAGACCTTTTTGATCCAATTATCCAGGAGAAGTTGGGATACGCAGCCCAAATACGTGCAGTGCAATGGAAGAGAATACAAATAAAGGCCACGTTCTCACTTTTCCTAAAAGTTCCAATGGCTTTCCCGCATCCCATGCATATTAACAAGTGTGCAGATCAATTCAAAGCCTTATTTCTCTTCTGAGAACAAAGGGGCAAAAAGCACATTTATACCAACAATTCCAAATCTAAGTAAGAAATAAGAGCCAATGGTTCTGACTTCTTTGGAGAACTGTGCTGCCAGGAGGGAAAGTTCCATTTCCTCACTGGCCCAGTGAGCACTGGAAAGCCAGGAGAGGTCTTCTAGGGGGAGACAGGGAACACTCTTTGTGTGTTTCAGGGAATTTACACTCAGCATTGTGCCACAGAGCAATGGCATTCCAGGGAGGACACGCCTGAAGTCTTGGTGGCTGCCAGCCCAACCACTCCTGCTCTCACCGAGAGCCCCGCTCAGGAGAAACAGCAGAGAGACACAAATAAAATGGCCAAACCTTAGGGAAAATACAGATAAAATGAGCAAATCAAGATAATTGTGCTAATTATCATAATGAAGAGAAGATTTTGTGTTTGCATGAAGGCTCCCCCTCCCCCGTCACGTGCGCGGTGCTGCGGCCGCATCCAGGATAAATGAGTTCCAGGCCTGGCTGGATGCTCAGATTTCTGTCAAAGTGGCTCCATTACATGTGTGTCCCCCAGGGTCAGACTGCATTAGCAGACTCCTTTATTCCATACATGATGAACTAAGGATTTGGCAGAGTGTGTTCCAAAAATCCATTTGCGATGGGCATTTGCACTGTCCGCAGCAACTTCGGCTCACTTTAAAGCAGGCTGGGGGGGTTCAGCTTTTCTTTGTGGTTTTTTTTTTTTCCTTTTTTGTTATGTTTCCATTGGTAGAAAAATAAACCCCGAAATGTCTTTGAGGTCATGGAACAGTGACCCCATTGGCTGGGCTAATTTGATTGTGCCAGAACAATAGCACTGTACTCCTCTGCCAGCCAAGTGCATGCTAATTATGCGATTTGCCCTTGATAAGACCTTGGTGGGTCATTCAGCAGTTGTGATCTGTCACTGACTTCTAATCATGTATTATCGTCTGGGTGAGTCAGAATGGTAGCCTAAGCTTTCTGTCTTTACAGCAACGTGGCACTCTAATTACCTTATGCCAAGTGGATATGCAGAGACTGAATTAAGTGATCACTGTGATTGCCTTCAAAATCTTCTCTTTATCCTTTGTGTTGCTTCTCTGCAATTTACATTTTAAGATGCCGAGAAGCTTTTGGTGAGACTGAAAATGCCACTCTAAAAAAAAAATAATGATTTTAAAATTTTTTTAAAAAAAAGATATCTCACCAATTCCTAACAGTACTTAAATGCTGCTAAACAATATAGCTCAATAAGACTCTCTCAGTAAACTTGCTGGAAATTATAAGACATCATTTACCTTTTAATCTGCAGCTGAATTAGAAACAAAAGGAAAGCAGCCTAATCTCTTCCTAAAGTTTTAACAATGTAGGATTGCTATTTAATATGTAAAAAAATGAATTACAAAGTTCTTTTCCACATTGATTCTGCCTGTGAAATGTACACGTAGATATAACAAATACTATGGAGCAAATGTAAAGCTGGAAAAGCTTCATTGCTGTGCTCATCATGATTATTCATAACAGCAAAGATGGGCTGGTTGACCCTGGAGTCTTACAAATTCAGACACAAATTCTTCACCTATTGGCTCAGGCATTTGGTGGCAATTCAAGTGATCTATGAAAATGCTCCATATTCCACCCATATTTCACTTTAAAAATCGGGGTTTTAGGTGCACTGTGATCCCCTATTGTTGCATAGCAACTCTCAAAAACTACAAAGCAATCTGTTATGGTAAACCAGTCCCATTAAAATCTGTATTTGTCCCAAGAATGATCTAACGCCTTTTGCAATGAAAATGTGGTGATACGTCTGGAGGTTAAACAAACAAAGTAATGATTTATAAAATTTGATAAGATGCATTTGTCTGAATCAGCCTTGAAAATATGAACTCTGAAGTGCTACTTGAAAGTTGTCATAAAACAGACAAAAAAACCCTCACAATGTTAAATTTATAGTACCACTAACAGAAAATAAGGATTTTCAAAGCTTTTCTGTATTGTCTGTCAATATTGCAGTATAATTTTTTTTTATAGAAACAAACTGGGGGAAAAAAAAAAGTCAATAAAAACCATAAAGCACAATTGAGAAAAAATTGCAAGCCTTATTTTCCTCGAATCACATGATGCCCAAGCAGCATTATTTGCTGAAACCTTGGTTTGTTTGGGGGTGGGGGGGAAGGAGAGAGAGAGAGAAAAAGAGAGGCAGAGTGCCTAGAAATAAGATGCAGTCCCTGGGTGGCAAAACAAAAGAGCCCAAAAAAAAAAAAAAAAAAAAACGCTGTAGAAAGTTGACACAGTCAAGAATAATGGCTAAATCTATCAAGTTTGATCAGGTCTGCTATAATGAAGTGGAGCTTCATATTCCAAGCAGGGACAATGAAGACAGAAGTCAGGCTCTAGAAATGTGCTGCTCACTTTGTGCTTGGAATATGCAGCAGCCAGCAGGGAGCCACAAGATAATTACACAGTATTTGTGTGGTTCCAGGGAGCTTCCTGCGCAGGTTGAATGCCCGCGCTATATTAAAAGGCAGCACAGTGAAATGTTTTTAATGAATATTTTTGTCAGGGAAAGAAAAGGCATTTGAATGATTTTTGTGTATGCAGGGAAGGAGAGGTGGAACATCACTGTCAAAATAGAGGTACCTTTGTTTATATTTACTCCATTATTCACAGTTTCAAGAGCCTGATGTCCCTTCAATAATACAAATCACAATGCCAGCTTAATGTTATTTAGGGCTAATCGCACTCCCAGTCCTAACTAATGTCTGCTGCTAGTGTGTTCCACTGAATTCCTGCCTCAACTGCCTTGAAACTACTTTTATTTTTATTTCCAGTAGGAGCTGAAATGTTTAGACACATTTAATCAGAAAACTCAAAGAAGTAACACAGATGTTGATACTTACTATTCAGTAGCCCTTGGCAGTGATAGATTTAAACCACAAGAATACATTATTCCAGCACTCTGTAATTCTCACCTAACAGATGTGAGTAATCCACTGAATTAAAACCCCCAGACATGAGACTTAGAAATGCTCATCCTGCAGCACGAGCCATTGCATTGATCACAACCTGGACTTGAGCAAAAAAGTTCATTTCAAAGGCCTTTGGTAGCCCAGATTTCAATATTCTCTACACCTAAGCCAGCCCCCTTTTCTGCTCACAACTGAATCCTTCTTGGTATGCACAGCCCCAGACAATTTGCTGTTCTGTGCTGCTCAGCATCCTCATGCAGGGTTAAATCAGGCCCTTTGGATTTTACAGCATCACCCTCCGCAAGAAATACGGGAACAAACACCCACTTCCTGCTCCAGGCAAGGGCTGCAATCCACGAGGAGGTTTTTCTTATTATTTTTACAATAAAAATTAATTTTGAAACAAGTACCATGGTCAGTTCTATAATTAAACTGTGTTTCAATAAACTCCCTGGCTGAGAAATGAGGTCCAGGGACCCTCATGTCCTTCCACCCAGGATCAGTACCTCTACCTGCACTGTCTCGTCTCCTTCCCACCCAAAATGTGTTCCTGGATTGATGGGATTTATCAACAAATACCAAACAATAAAGCCAAAAAGATTCTGTTGATAAGGGTTTTCCTAGAAATGGCAAAAAAATAATTCTGGACAACTTGGAAACAAGGATTGCAATTAAAAGGAGTCACTCCTTTGGTGATGATGCTTCAGGTAACCCACAGTAGCAGGAGACTGTTTCTCTTCACATCATCAAAAATACAGGCAACTTCCACCCTTCCACATTTTTAACTCTGTGCTGACAAAAAATAGTGACTATTTGTGTTAACAGTCCTGGGAAAAGCACAATGAAATAGGGCAGTGCTTCACCTGAACTCTGTTACTGAAGAGAATGACCTCAAGGATCAAGATAATGCAGCCAAAGAGGTGTTTGGTTTGGTTTCTTTTTAAAGGACATGAGTAAAGTATTGAATAATTCTGATATTGTCACTGATTTTACAGCTTTAAGTCTCTATGAAGAAAGGTTACTATAGAATAGCTATGGCCACAAATTAATCCCCAGTGTTGCTCCAGTGAGTTCCTGTTTGCTACTGGATTTAAGCGCATCTAGAACTTGAAATTTAGAAAACAAACAAAATCCCCTTAAACTCCAAGCTCCAAAAGTTGTTCCTCAGAAATTCTTTTATTTTCAATTCAAATATTTGCTTCTTGTATATTTTTATTTTTGAGAGTTTTAATTTAAAACTTCCTTGAATCGCTGAGCGCTTCAGCAGTGTCACTTCACCTTTGCTACCTGCAGGGACTGATTCTGCCATTTTGAACAGGAGATTCACCAAAGGCAGGAAGAAATTCTGATGCAAAAGGGAATAAAAGAGTTTCACATATGTAACACCTCCCTGTTTTCTGTTTGCATTCCTATTTTAGCAACACTCTGGTAGGATTTCTGCCATGATCAAAGGCTACACTGTAAATACCTTTTTCAGAATGATCAGTGCTATATTTTTGCCAAGGAACTAAATGCGATTTCTGCTCCATTCTTTGTCTACAGCAGCTCTAATTTAAAAGGAAATCTTTCAATTACCAGAAGAAGAGGTAAACAGCTGTCACATTTGGAGCCTGTGTAAGCATTATAACCTACATTCCATACCCCTGAGCAAAGAAATCCAGAGGAACTTCCTCCACCACAAAGGACGGGAGCTAAGTGAGTATTCATTTTATTTTTGGCAAGTTGGTAAAAATTTTTTGCAGCTTTAAAGGCTCTAGCCCACCTCTTAAATGGAGGGGAAATAAGAATTACTCCTTTGGACCCCTGGCTTTTGGAGGTTGCCTTTTGTGATTAGACCAAATAGTCACAACTAATCAACCACGACAAGCTGTGCTTGCTCTGTTTCAAATAGTTCACTCTACCAAATCTGGTTTTGAGTAAGTGAAATATCAAAGATTACACCTCAACACTTAAGAGCTGAGCTCTCCTCCACCCACCACAGCACTCAGAGCCAATGCTCTGTGCATGCAGCTCATTTCTGCTTCGCTGTTGTTACAAATAAGCTGAAAGAATAATAACCTCATTGGGTCAGATTCTCGTTCTCGTTCCGCCTGTCCATTTAATTCCATGTAAGCCAGTGCATTACACCAGATTTACAGCACTCTGAGTGACAACAGGATTCACTCAGGCCAATAGAATCCACTTGGGCTCTCACAAGTTTGAGTCAGAGCAGAATTGTGCCTCTAACGCAGCAAAGAAATCTTAATACCACACTCACTGTGCACCCTCTTCCCTTGCAGCAGCCATATAACCTGGGTAATGAAGGCACAGATCCTTTTTGTATCTGTATATTAAACAGTTATTTTGCCAGTATTTATATGCCCATATCCCTGGGTACAAACACAGCCAGGGATATCAACCATAGCTGTTGCATGAGATGAGCTTTGTATCAAAGGAAAAAAGGCCCCTCTCCATCTCGGATGCTTTATTTTATTCAACCAGCTCTTTTTCACATTGTTATATCCAGTGAATGTGGCACGGTTGGATTCAGAAGAGAACCTTAAGCGTTATCATAATGCTTAGAAGCAATGGCTTCACACTGTATAATCTATCAAAGGTGTCAGATTTACAAAATGCAGATTTTCTGTCAAATTTGGGCACTATAAGCACTGTATCTTTTCACTAAGGTGCTGACTGCTGTTTTAATGAGGCCCTTTGGTGGCTGTAAAAAACTGAAAGGAGAGGATTATAGGGGTTACCCTAGGTATTGTCTATTTGTCTTACAAATTTCACACTAACTACCAATTACATCGCCATAAACCTTTTGGCTACTTCAAGCTATATGCCATATAATACATAAAAAATACGCTGTGTTAACCTCTCCCATATTATACGAGTAACTACAGCCACTGATGCAAGTAACATATCTAATGAAGCCAATAATGAGCCTCTTTAAAAGTAGTCTTGTTATAGGAATAATATTAGAGCAGTTCAGTTAAAGGCTAAGGTCCATTATGGCACGCTTCCTATGTTCTCCAGTCCCAGGGCTGAAAAGATGCTGACATGCTAATTCAGGCTCAAGAAGGGCATTAATCTCACAACCTTCTACTTGTCATGCTTAATGGGACATCCTGCCTAGGTGAAATGAACCTGATGTATTCAGGTAAACATAATTTAATAAGGAGAAAGAAAAAAAAAATAGGAATAGCCAGGGTCCAACATAATGGGAAAGGGAATATTTACGATTTATTTATGTTTATATCTCAGTGGAGAGGATTGTTAACATTCAACTGAGAATTAAGCAGTGTAAGAAAAGGGCAAATAATCAAATAATGCAGGATTTGTTTAAAACCCAACTGCTGAAATACTGGTGCATTTAAAGGAACACGTTAATTTGGAGGAGGAGGAGGAAGGGATGCTCTAATGTGGGGCTTGGAGCACTTGAGTGTAAAATAGAGATCTGGAGCTATGGAGGCTGATATTTAAAAGCCAAGCATGAATGTCAGTGCATAGCTGTAGATCCTCTTTGGGTTGTCATCAATCATGAGTCTAATCAGCTACCTAAAATTATGTCACAAGGTACAGAACAGTACCAATGGCAGCAGCTAAAGCAGTGCATGCCCCACTTGCAGCCCAGCTGGAAAACGCAGGACCCACCTCCCAAACTGCCCAAAGCACAAGGAAAACCCACCTGGACACAGCGTGCATGGGCCTGGTGGTCCGTGCTGCTGAATTTACAGATGATAACTGTGGCCATTCCTTGGATTAGCAGGACATCGAAGTATAAAAAAATACTGTCAGCTATGCCGGAAAAATTTATTCCCGCACAGCCAGGTACCCAAGAAAGCCAAAGCATTGGGTATGAGGCTGCAGGATGGACCTGTTAGGTTTTACCCCTAGAATTTGCCCTTCACTGCCCCCAAAGTCTAAAGGTTGCTCTACATATTTCTGTGCCGTGTGAGGAAGCAGGATGGAATCATCAGACACTCAAAGGGAATAAAACTATCATAGATGCTCCTTGGTGACTGCAGAAAGCACAACCCCCCCTCCACTGCAGAGCAGGGCTGTCGTTTTCAACCTCTGGGACTTCTTAACAAACTACAGCTTCATTCCTTTCATTCCTGTACAGCCCAGACATCACTGTAGCATCAAAAGCTCAAGGGAGAAATTCTGCAGGTTCTTGGGCTGTTGTCAGGTTTTAGCTGTAGCCTAACTGAGCAGGGAGTGTGTCACACCACCAGGGTAATGGTGATGAGAAACCAGAGAAAATCAGGTAAATATCCTGGTGCTGTGATTGCGGAACTGCTGTGTTACAGTTGTGTCCTGCTCCAGAATGGGAGCCAAGGGCACCTTTCTCCCAACAGCATCTCCTTTTGCTGGCCAGGCACAGCCCAAACTGCCCTGGTTTCACAGCACTGAGAAGAAACATAAACTTCACTTTTCAGCAGCAAAAACCCCCAGGTATGGAGAGAGCACCATTCAGTGGGGCCCGTGCAGGCTCACACACAGAGGCATTAATCTTGTTAAGCTCCAAACACACACTCTAAATAGGCCTTCACTGCCTCACTGGCTCCCAATGCACCTTTTGACCATAAACATCTGGGTATTTTATCTAGGCTGGTTTTTGCAAGCAGTTTCCTCTAAAGCCACTAATGCAGGCAGTTGCAGTGGGGCTCCTTGGTGCCCATTAGGTGCTGGCCATGCTGAGCCAGGGCAGGGCTGTGCAGATGAACTGCTCCCCAGGGAGCTGCCCAGACTGCTCTGCAAGGCACAAACCTTCCTGGAGCTCTCAGGTGCACAGGGGAGTACACTTGACATTAAATTATGTCACAGGGACAGGCCTGTTACCTGGGAAAGCTGATCCTGCTCCAAAGCCAATGCAAAGGAACCATAACCCTCTCTGGGGGAGATGATGTGGCCAGAGGAAGCAGCCCCAGGAATCCCAGGCAGATAAAGGCCAAAGTGATAACAGGCACCTTGCCAAGTACGAGGCAGGTTTGATGTGCAGCTTCCCACCCACACAAACCCAAGTGTGCCAAAGGATGGCCCAAAGAAATCAGCAGCTCAAAGTTCCACTAGTAAGTATCCATTTGTTCCCAGCTGCAGCTTGTGAGAGATTTGGAAGTGGAGGCCAGTGAGATCGCCCCAAAAACACTGGCAGTGTTTGCAGATCCAACACAAAACTTCTCCCTTAATGTTAAGGAAAAAACAATATTCCCATATTATCTCTCCAATAGATACTTTCCCAGTCTCATTCCTGAAGTTCCCTGGGTGCCAGGCAGTTCTCCCCTCACTTCTTATGATTTTTTTTTTCTCCCCATCCAAATGGGAACCATGTTCTGCTCTGTATAAAATCAGCTCTGCAGAGCTGGATAAAATATGTCACCTTAGGCACCTGAATTAATAGTTTGGTTATGTACTCTGTTAAGTCTTTACTATAGATCAGCATAACTGTGCCAGACAGACAATTCTTTAGAGCTAACATTTTAAAAAGGTGCCAAAGCCAAGGGCCCTTTGAGATCCCACTGAATTACCCAGATTAAAAGAAAAAAGAGCAAAAGCACAAACGAAACCAAAACCAGACTTTCTTTTTTTCCTCCTGCAGCTTTCTTCAGTGCCACTGGAAATATAATACAGTGGAAAACACTGGCAGGAATAAGCAGTTCCATGGAGTTGCTAAAGCTGCAATTAATGTTAATGAAGCTAAACCTTACACAGAAAGGACCCCCAGTATAAAGTGGATAAGTAAGAAAACCAGCCATTGTGCTCTTCCCATACAGTCCATCAGGGCTTTGCCTCTGCGAAGCCATCTTGATTTGAAACCACGAAATAACCCAAAATAAATCTGCAAGCAGGTGTTCCTTGGTGGAAGCTGTAACGCAAACAGCCTAATTTTAGCTTCTGTGGCGAGAGTGCAGTGAATTTACTGCTCAGCGATGCAGCGAGCACGGGGAGGACACGAGCAGCAGGAGCTTCCAGCAGGATGGCTGCTATTACGGCAGGAAGACTTCCCGCGGCTGTTAAGGAAGTAGTGGAAGGCAGGTGATGGAAGTGGGGGCTTGCCAGGCAGCCACGGGCCCACTGTACATGTTAAGTTGTTGTTTTCTGCTCAGCTAAGCAGCAGAGAATTGATATGTTCGCAATGAAGTGCAATGACAATTAAATTGTAACTGACCTACATGTTACCATCATTACGCTTTCTCTTTTTTACTGCTTTCCCTCTTATTTAATCACACAGTATGGGGTTTTTATTAGGCTGTAATGTTAAAATCTTCATCCATTTAGCCATAAATGTTTGACTGGTTATCTATCAGACTTCCCTGCACTATACAAACAAAACCATTTTGCTGAATCATTGTTGACTTGTTTGTGGCCTAATTTAATGAGTGTAATAACTTACATGACTACCCAGTTAACATTTAGGAGCCCAGAAAAGACCTGCTAGCATGCAGCAAGCTACTGTATATGTTTTCCATTCCTATCACTCCTCTTTGCAGTAAATTTTATACAATAATATGCACTTCTTGCAAGGCTGTCTTTGCTTTTACTCAGCCCAGGTTGCATGTTCCTTCAATGCTGAAAATCAAGGGCCTCAAGTTTTCAGTGGAGTTTCAGCTTTCTAAGAATCAGATAACCTCTTACATAGACATCAAAATATCAAGCACAAGAAGCCTCAGCATATGTCCACTGCACTGTGCCCATGCAGGAAGCCACCTTATTGAGGAGGAAAACAAAACCAGTTCCTAGCACAGAAAAAGGTTTTGAAGGTCAAAAACTGCAGTAAACAAAACCTTACTTCACATGAGGTGAAAGAAAAGTGGCTGCTTTATGACATTCAGGGCCAATCCCAGGTGTTTGGGCTTGGGCCTGCCTGAGGAAGGGGGAGAGGATCCCCCGAGTCTGGGCAACTCACAGTGTTCACCTGTGGGATCATTTTCCCTCCATTATCCCAAAAACAAACCCCAAACCTTGTCACTGCCTACACTTTCAGATTCATCTGCCATTGGGGATCCCTGCAGATCAATTAAGTAACAAATGAGAGCCTCCATATTCATACACTAATTTACCACATACTTGGCAAGACAGAGGTGTTTTGCTGCTTGCAAGGCCATAACTCAAACACCAATACATAGAGGGTGACGATTTGTGAAGTGCAAATGCTGAAATTTTCCACACAAAAATATCATTTCAGCATGACAAAGGGATGGCAGCAATTATATTTTATTGCAGACATCCTTTGTTAATGGCAATGAATCAAGCTGTCCCAGGGAATTGCAGGCTCTGCTGTAAAAGTGACCCTGTCCCAGGTAAATCCCAAAGCATGGGAGAGCCTCAGTTGTCCCCCAGACACATTCCAACAACCCTCTTTTATCCACAGGAGAAATTAACCCCAAAAGGCATCAAAATAGACACCAGGGTCGCTTGGAGTCCCTTTGAGTCTCTATGAAAGGACTGAGCACAAGGATTTTCAACTTAATGGAAACAATCATGTATGGATACGCCATTTGATAAATATTTTACCTAGATTTCTGTATTTTTATTGAGTGCCATGAACTTACAGTAAAATTAAAAAAAAATTAGCTAATATTTGATTATTTATATTTTGGTCACTGTATTTTCATAAAGTGAAAGGCTTCGGGGTTTTTGTTCCCTCAGTCTGCAACATAAAATGCATGCTCTCTTTATCAATAGCATAATACTGACCTAGGAAAGTCAGATAAATTATTTCATTTCAGGAAAGGTTTTAAGGTTTTTGGAAAGATACCTGAATTCAGTACACAGCACTATTTGGTTTTAAAAACCTTTTAAATACCTCAGTAGCAGCAAAATGGGCAAATTGTCAAAGAGGGGTGTATTTCAAAGCCTTTGCAGGGCCACGATTATGAGTTTTATTTTGAATGGATAACAGCACACACCATGTGGCCTGGCAAATCACACTGAAGATTTCTATTATTAAATCCTGCAACCTTAAATATTTGATGTTTTTTCATTAGTGTTTCTGACTCTCCTTCTATTCCATTTGTAGGATTGAAGAATGGGGCTGGTAGTAAAAAATCTGATGGAACAAGCCTGTGACTCACAACTTTTCTGCTTTTCCTTCTCTCTTTTTCACTGTCTCATGGCACAGAAAGTACAACCTGGAGAACTTTTCAGGCTATAGCTCAGACAACAAAAACCAGAATTTTCCAAGCACAGGACTCAGCCCTGTGGAATCCAGCAGGAAATGAAGGTAATATTCATAATTGAGTATTTCTGCAACTTCCTGAACAGAGAATCTGCAAAATCCCTACCAAAAATATAATCTCATGTTATTTTTTCAAACTTCAGTTGCTGCTGTTTGTGCTGTGTGGAAAACTGAGGCTGATGAACTGGGAGTCACAACAAGATCTGGGGAAAAATCTAAATGCTTTTTTTGCTGGATGAATATACAAAAGCTGGATAAAGTTAATGCTCAGGTTTTGCAAAAGGAAAACTGCCTTCCAAATCCCATTGTCCTGACACAGAAAGTGAACTCCACAAGTGCAGAAGTCCCTCCCTCACTCCCAACTGCTCTGTGCTGTGCAGAGCCAGGTGATGCTTGCTTTAAATCCCTCCTCCAGGTCAGGATCACTTCATGATGATCAGGATATTCTGATTTTAAATCCAGGAGCACCCCTTTGCCAGCCATCAGTCCCAGGTGCCCCAGGACATTCTGTCCCACCATCTCCTCTGTTTGGGCACCATTACCCTCCTGGCTCCACCAACACCTCTGTGAGGCAGATTTATTCTGGTCCTATGTTGTAAACAACCTCAGCTGCCTCAAAATATTTTTCCTGTTATTGAGAAAAGGCAGGTGGGGAATGGACTCTGAAATTCTCTTGTTGACACAGCCAAAGGGTCATGTCAAATGTATCTACATGTCTGCACACAATTCCCACCCTTCCTCCCTGCCACCCCAACTCTACAAATTTTCTTTAATTATTGAATCAGTTTGGTTGAAATTCAAAGTTGTAAGTTGTTAGTTGCTACTTAACATTCCTTATAAATTGCATTTATTAGTTGCAGGAAGGAGACTTGCCATTGTTACAGTAATTTAAATTGTTACCACATGCCTACAGACTCCTGCTGACTGGTGGGTTTGGGGCAAAATCAGCTCCTTAAAGATCTTTAAAAGACACTAGAGATAAGCTAACAAAACTTTTGTCCAGGAAGTTACAATTTATCAAAAATGTAATGCACCATGGATGAAATATTCATTGTAAGCAGCACATAACGTGGTCCATGAAATGACATCTAACATCTCTCACTCTGGTCATATGGAAGTTTGCTGACAGGGCAGGGTGATGCTCCATTGATATTTAACAGTCCCAGCTCCAATGTCCTTTGTGAGACTGCAACTTTATCCACTCCAGTCCATTCCTTCCCCAGCACTAAATCAGTCAGCTTTGACACACTACACTGTTCCAGTCCCTTTGCTCATTTTTAATGCTGGAGATGCTTTAACTTCCCAATATTATTAACTTGGAAAGCAACTGAGGAAAGAATCTCCTCCCTCCTGAATTCTCCCTGCACTACTCGGACACATGCACACCCTCATGATAAACCCTGGCCTCCTTCTCCCAGTCCTAAGGAAAAGGATGGTCTTGGTCTTTGCTGGGGTCACTGGAGAAATTTTACAGCTGAAGACTCTTTAACCTTGATGCAGCACGGACAA
This sequence comes from Ammospiza nelsoni, assembly GCF_027579445.1. Taxonomy (NCBI): domain Eukaryota; kingdom Metazoa; phylum Chordata; class Aves; order Passeriformes; family Passerellidae; genus Ammospiza; species Ammospiza nelsoni. The sequence goes on from NC_080635.1 coordinate 3,296,409, forward strand.
GAATACATCAGCACCTCCTATAGGAAAACTCGGATGAACACCACACATAAAATAACAAAATAAAATAATAGATTCATCTTCCTGCAGCTAAAGATAAATATTAAATAATCCTATCTGCTTCTGGCTGAAAATTAATTTCTTCTAAGGCAAATAGTGTAATACATATGTGCGTTTCAATTCCCATTTGGCAAAAAGCCTATTTTCAGTCTGCGGTACATAGACTTTTGGAATACCAGAACTGCATTCATCACAGACACACTTAAACAAATAAAATCTTGCTTTGGGTACCAATTTGCTGTGGTCTAGTAAAATATATATATATTTTTTTTTTCAAACCATCAGTGTTTCCACCCAATCCAGCTAGCCAGATTAGAAACCAAGCTCTTTGTTGAATATTTAATTAGTCCAGCAAACTCCTCCAGGAGGGTTATACCCAGCATCCCAACTCCTCTGCCAAGCAGGACCACAGACACTGCCCACTTGTGCCACACAGACAAACATCTGTATTTTGGGATTGAGCCATCCACAGCACTCCTGATTAAGTCATTGCCCAGGGAAGGACAGCAGAGCAAGCACCAGTGTGAGCACTCTGTGTGCCTGCCTTGGAACCTCAGACAGGAACCTCTCCATCCCCCCGTGCCTCTGTCACTCCCACACTGCCAGGACACCGCTCCACAAGCAGGGACCCACTGTGCACTAACCAGGCTCAGCTCCTGTGCGCTGGGTGGGACTCACCAGGTGAAGTGTTGTGACAGAAAACCTGACATGCCATGACATTGTGCAGTCTTGTCAGCTTCCCGGGAATGCATATTATTCTCTCCCTTTCCCACCAAAATCCTCTTCTCCTGTTTCAGACCAGCCTCCAGCTGTCTCTGGCACCACCCTCCACAGAACTTCTTTCCTATGGCATATTCTGGGTACATTTCACCCTCTCTTACTGTTAAAAAACTTCGCTCTCCATGCTTGGAGCCCTGAGGAACATGAGTTGCTCACTGCCCAAGGCTGGAGAGCCTAGGTATTTTTCCAGGCCTCATCACTGCCCATACAAGCACATGAATTTACAAGTTTGCCAGCCTGTTCTTCACTCAGACCCTTCTATATTCCAGCCTGGGCTCTGACAAAGTTTGTAGCACCCAATCCTCTCTCTGAAAACTTTGAGATCTCTTGATCTCAGTCTCTTAGCCAGGACCTATTTGGCAGTATCTGAAGTAGCTGCTCTGATGCAGGATGCACAGATAAGATATTAGACCCAGCTACCATGGTGATTGATAGTCTAAAAATATCCAACTCAGCTGTGCTGACAGATGGGTTAAATATATGGCTGCACTATACCTGGATCACAATCTGTTAGCATGAGGATGCTGATAAGGACCAGCAAGTGCAGTTCAGTTGGGGAAGTTGAAAGAAAAATGCACAAAAAAAGTATCTATAAACCCAATGGTATGAAACTCTACTGGTCTCATATGCTAAAAAGGCTTCATTTTTGTTTTCTCTCTTTCTGCTCTGGCAACTCTATCTGGTCCCATCCTGCACTCGAGGAGATGACAAATATGCAGATTGCAGTGGTAAGGAGGAATCCAGTTCTTAGGAAACACAACATGACAGAAGCATTTGTTGCTGCTGCTGAAATTTGTGTATCTAAGCATTCTGAGAAGTCTAATGTGATCTTGGGCTGCCGGCTGCCTTGGAAACCAGTGGTCAGATACTCTCAGCAGTGGGCATAACCAACTAGAACATTTTGATTAGATGAAATTTCATGGAACCGAAATATTTCACACACTGGCTTCAGTGAATTTCTGTCAGGGACTGAAAAAGACAGAGAGCACTTCTTGAAAATCACAACCCCACATCCTGGTGGTTTGGACACAGGGATGTTGGAGCTCTAGACTCAAATCCCTGTTGGACCAAGTGATCTGGAATTAAATCAATTGCACTTGAAGCCAACAACAGGCCAGCCAGGCTGCTAACAGAGAAAGTCAAGAGATGTAACTCTCAGATATAAAGGAGAAAGAAATAAACGCAAACATACACCTATTTTCCATGTTGTTTGACTCTGTGTTGCAACCCTGAAGTTTTGAGAAGTAAAATCTGTCCACTTGCCCAAAGCACTTGGATTACAGAAGTTAGTATGGAGTAACAGAGCTAAAAACAACCAAAACATCAGGTAATGAGGGCTCCACTTCCTAATAATCCTGCTTTGGAGAAACAGAAATCCCTCTTCCTCAGATACCTCTTTAAGGTTACAAGGCTGAACAAAGAGTCTTGTTATTGTAGGAATAAGAGAATCAAATTAGCAAGACAAAATGTATTTGGATCATGAGGTGAGTTTCTATGTATCCCACCTCTGCAGTACAAGGACTGGAGTTCAGAAAGCAACTCTGCTGCATGGAGCAGCTGCCAAATATTGCTGAATATGGTTTCCTCCAGCCAGCAGCCTGGGTGTGAGAGCATCCATTGGGTGTGGGCTGTCCCCACAGCCTCCAAACCTCAAGGGCCCTTCCCAAGCTGTGAAAGACATTTAGCTTTTGGCAGTGCTGTGATTACAGGGAAGGGCCCATTTGCAAAGTGCCCCCTTCAACCCACAGAGCTGCCACTGCAGCTCCCTCATCCCAGGTGGGATCACAGCAATGGGTTAGGCTGGAACTGCAGTGGCAAGATGCTGCAAAGTGCCTCTGACTCCCCATTAAATAAATGCTCTTTATTAAAAACATCTTTTCAATCACTCGCGTTTCTTCGCACCCAGATCTGAACATTCCTGGGATTTCTCAAGGTCAGCTGTGTGCAGGGATGTCCCTCTCTCATATTGCAACCCCTGAAGTGATGATTTCTCCTCCTGTCTTTGGGCTCGGAGCAGAGCTGCCCTCTGCAAGCACCAGGTGGGTCACGCTCCCCAATAACAGCCATTAGGGAGGGATGTGATTTGGATTTCAGCATATTTGTATGGAAATCACCCTCGCGGTGTCATTTCGCTCCTTATAAATCACTTCAATATCAGGCTCATAAACCCAAGTGATTGTAGAGAACAAATAAATACGGATGCATTGCTGGCAACGTGCAACAAGGAACGCTGCTGGACTGTTCTCTGAGGGCTGTGGTCAGCATGGGAGAGGTTTCCCACCCACTCCTTCCTTTTGTAGCCATCCTGTTTTTACCATTTCAAATTTAATACTTTTTCTAATATATTGTACGTTACCTCCCATGTATTTAAACTGTACTTAAAAGCATGCTAAGAACTGGTAATTCTTTAATGGTTGTTCACTTACAAGCGATTGTGGGTCATTACACAATCATTTAAAGGGCATTAATGAGAACCATTTAATGGTTTTAGTAGAATATCATTGTAAGGGACAGGGGAAAAGTTACTGGCTGTAAATTTTTATGACCATTTCTTACAAAACGTATTACTTTAAAGATTTATGTACGTAACAATGAGTACAATAAAAGCCATGCTAAAAATAATTTGAAATCAAAGTAATGCATATAGATAAGGTCCCACTTGCTTCAGTTTTCAATGCAGAAAGATTTTCTCTTTTCTTTTAGAAACCTTTTGACTTGCAGTGCAGCTTCAGCTCTCCTTTATGAAAAGTCAGAGCAGAAAAAAAGTACTTAACTCTACATTTTAGCAAGGCATAAATTGTCCTTTACGGTCCATATTTTATTTTTACTTTTCACTCCCTGTTTTGCATATCAAGTCAGTATTTTCTCACTTTTTCCTCAGATACAGCACAATAAGCCAGCTTTTAACCAGAATGCAAGGAGAATAAGGAGAATTACTTCCATAGGCATCTTGAACTGTGCATTTCATTGGCTTTTTATAAATGGAAAATAAAGGAGAACTCTGCACACCAAAATTAAAAGGTTGGCTATTTCCCCACATGGAAATTCTTTATTACTGTACTAGACCAGAGCATACCTTCAAAACTACAGAAACTTATTTTGAAAACTATTCATATGGATGCATTAACCTTATTAAAGTGCTTTAATAACAAAACAGTCATCATATTATGCCTGGTTTTGTCCATTTGTGATTCCCATGGAATATCTAACGAGGAAGAGAATGCCCTTTTCCCCCAGTATTCTTGCATAAGTAGGAGAATATTTCTAATTAACAGGCAGAGTTAGTACAGCACATGAATTGAACTCAACCATATCTCTACAAATGCTGATATTTTTACTGTTTGCATTAAGTAAGGATTGTATTTCTCTCTGAATCTGACCCAGTACCCATTACCAATAAGATTAAGATTTAAGATAACTTGGTCAAAAGATGGTGAATTATAACTTTTAATTAAAGCGTAGGAAATAGTTTCTTTAAAACAAACATGATAATACTTTCAAGATCATTAATTTTTTATGTAACGAACAACAAACCCAACCTGAATATTTTCAAGTGTGACACTGCAGAGCCAAAGAAAGGGAATTTTTCAAAACTTCAAGGCAGCAAACATAAGCAATGCAGCTCATCTGCAGCTTTTGAATGTTTGGAAGCACTGCTGTTCTTTCACAGGGAGTGCTGTTGGCCTTACACTCTCCAAAATTCAGTTTAAATTCTAATTGAGATGACACAGATACCAGTGAGTTATGAGGTGATGGTTATGACTGTGTTTTTTTTACTTTTTACTGATTTGGTCCTATTTTGAAAAAACTGAAGAAATTTAAGAGCTGGACTGATCTGATTCACTTTTGTGTTTGAGATTGTGTACAAAGCAATGATTAATATGGTGTGACATGGTGGCTGTCTCACCTTTAATACAGATTAACATTTGATTGGCATCTCAGGAATTCTCATTGCTGTGAATGCTTGAGCTTAGTCTCCAGAATTCTGTTTAATACCAGAGCAGAATGCAACTGATTTTATTTAAATTGTAAATGCAGGGTCTGTGCAAGTCAGAAGTCCAACTCCTGCAGAATTCCAGGGGGTATTTCCCTGTATGAGGCAGCAGGGGCAGCTCCACATCCCATCCTCAAGCTGTCCCACAATTCTGTTTCCTGAACAAGAAGTGTCACCCACACCCAACTGTGTCACAGCCACAAACCAGGGACTCACCCAGGCACTAGGATGAGATCAAATCCCCTTTTATCACCAACCTGCACTGGGAGTTATAACCTGCATTTCTGGAAACAAAAGGGTGACACACTAAAATCAATGGACCACTTCATTCCCTGGTTTTGTGATCCTGCTCATTATTGGCATTTTTCACCCCTCTCTCACATTTTATTTTTCACTGGGTATTAATCACTGCTAACTGTATTTTCCCCTACCAATTCTTCACCTCATCAGAAAACAGCACCTGCACTCAGAGCACAAAATTAAGAGATTCATAAAAATTGGGGAATGAAATGGCACATTGCTTTAGTGTGTCAGAGTTTCACCTCCAGGAACACAAGACTGTGAAAGAGGAAGGGGAAAAAAAGAAGCAAGAAGCAAAAATTTAAAGAGAAACAACAGGAGCACAGGAAGATGGGCAAAGAGAATAAAGATGGGAACATAACTAAAAAAGGAAAAGGCAAAATTTGGGTGGATGAAAGATTAAGAACTACATGTTATTTTCTTTATGCACCTGCACAGATTTCCATGTGCTACAACACACACTAAAATGAGGAGAAAGGCAAAGGCAAAGCACTGAAACTGTTCACTTTTTTCCTACAGCCCCACTAAAAAAAATAGGAAATTGAATGCCATAAATATCTTCAAACAATAAAGTTTTGATTTACAGAGAGAAAAGCAAATAAATTGTGAGTAATGATTTGAGGTTGTAGAGGTCTCCAAGCACTACATGATTTCTATTTGTCATGTGTGTTTCACTATTTAGATTCACTCAAGTACATTCAGAACACAGATTCTGCTGAGTTTTTTGAAGGTATTTGGCTTTTTCCTCTCTCCTTAATCAAATACCAACATGGACCACACAAGCACCTTTGTAATTGCAAGACAATACGGGTTTGTTGCAATTATTGACTTCACACACACACGAGTACCTCTTCTTCACAGCTTTTTGAATTTAATCATGTTTACTGATGATCCTTTGGCTACTCATAAAAAGAGAGACAAATATCTCCACAACTGCCTTTACTGTGAGCAGCACTCACATTGGGCTTCAATCCATTGCCTTGTCCCTCAAATTGTTTCAAAGAGCCAGGAAGCTGCTTACAGTTCTGAGCTTCCCCTTCTGGCTTTGCACAAGCAGTTAACTGAGAATGCATGGAAAACTACAACAAAAAGTATGGAATTCAAAGATAAATTAATTTATTATATATTTTCAGAGTACCTAACTTTAAAATACCTGTGAGGAACTGCTATTTTCAGCTTTCAGTCAAAGCAGCTGCCAATACCCACAGCACAAAAATGAAGGAACAATTGCAGAACAGAACCTGGGAAAGCCAGAGAAACATTCAAAGCAGTGTCAGTTTGGCTCCACTGATCTAATCCATAACATCTTAAATGCAGATATGAGCAGTGCCCTGGAAAGGTGATTTGGGATTATCATGGAATGGTTTCATTTGGGAGAGACCTTAAAACTCATCCAGTTCCAACCCTCTGCCACAGGCAGGGACAGTTCCCACTTGTAGGTGGACATTCAAGCTCTGGATTTGTGACATGCAAAATATCCTGCTCAGAAATGTGTTTTCCAGCAAAAAATGCAGAACTTGAGCTGTTAATATGTGATCTACAGGGTCACCAAAAGACAGAAGGGACATTTACTGTCCCTAAGAATATTCAGAGATACTGCATCTGCTGATCAATAAAAACTATTTTAAGATACAACAGCAGTGAAAGACAGTTAGAAACAGTTTATTAAACATGATTTTATTACAGACTGCAAAATTTCTGTGAGGGGATCTCAACATATAAATAGACCCAGAGCCTACCAAACACTGGAGCCCTGGCTCTGTCTGGCTGTTACCAGGATACAGGAATAGCTGCCACAGGGCCACAGAGCACCATCACTGTCCTGGTGTGACAACTTCCTTGGAAATAAACCGCTGGTGACTTCCGAGAGAAGCTTACAACCAGGAATTCGGGAACAGGAGGGACTTGTGAATGGTGTACTCCAGTAATTCACTCAACCCAAGTACTGCAATCAGAGGCACAGAGTGATCAAAACAGCTCTAGAAGTGCCTCCATGACAATCTAGGACAGATAGGAAAGATCCCCAAATTTTGTTCAGCCTGGAAAAGTGAAGGCTTTGGGGTGGGGCGACACAACTGTACTCTTCCAGTACCTGAAGGGAGCCTACAAGAAAGAGGGAGGGGGATTACAAGGGATGGAGTGACAGGACAAGGGGGAATGGATTCTGACTGACAGAGGACAGGTTTAGGTTGGATAGTAAGAAAAAAGTCTTCCCTGTGGGGGTGGTGAAGCCCTGGCACAGGCTGCCCAGAGGAGCTGTGGCTGCCCCATTCCTGGAAGGGTGCAAGGCCAGGCTGGGCTTGGAGCACCCTGGGCAGTGGAAGGTGTCTCTGCCCACACCAGAGGGGCTGGAACAAGATGGGCTTTAAAGTCTCTTCCAACCCAAACCATTCTGCTATGGTTTTGATTTGATTGTGACCTATGATTTCACCCTTCCCAGCACCATCAGGAGACATTGCTAGTACAGCAGTCTGAACATCTGGTATAGCATCTCTGAATTAAAAAAAAAAGTCCATTTTGACCTGTGTGTGGATAATTTCACCACACTGACACCTCAGCTTTCTCTCTGCCTCCTTCTTCCTACCACACCTCTGAGCATTCCCAAAGAATGGTGTTAAAGAATAGTTTAACAGCAAAATTTGGGTTTGTGACTGGGGCACAGGAGCAGTTTCCATGTGAATCTCTGCCACAGCCCTGTAAGCTGCACCTGAAGGTGCAAGCACAGTAGAACCAACGTGCCAAGTTCTTTTCTGTGGATTCAGGAGCACATTTTAAAGCTGTGGCTGAGGCAGTGCATGCTCTGACACAAGCTGGGAAGCACAAAGTCACCAGCCTCAGCTCCTGCCTGAGTGCTGGTGACTCCCTGAAGGATTTACCTCTCTGCTTTTGATTCCCTCTGTGCCACCAGGGAATAACAGCACGCACTTACTTCACAGCCAGGCTCTTGTGAGAACAAATTAATGTTTGTTGCCCAACACTTGGAATTTGTAAAATGTCATTTAAGTGATAAGTATTATTGCCATTATCATCAGTGCTGTCCTGGGGACCACAGACACACAAAGGCAGCTGCTTCAAGAGCTACTTAATACATTAGGAACAACAACCAAAACAGCAGAAAAAGCATCAAATAGCTCATTTTCTTAGAAACAACAAGTACTTAGATATATATAGTGGTTGACATCATCTGCGTGCCTGAAAGATTTGTCATGGTGTCACTCTGCCTTGTCCCCAGGGTGTCAGTGGGAACATTCTGGAATAGCAGTGGAACCTATCAGTGCAGGACCTGCCTGAAACTGAGATGCTGCCCACATGCAGTTTAAGAAGTCTGTTCTTCCCCAGCTTTGCTCCCTGTGGAACCTCATTTCCCTTTTTATTTTCATTTTCCCTTCCTAGACAGCAGAGTTAAGGTCATCAGCCAGTGATGTAACAAGCTCGTTAGGAAGGTGCTGGAACCACATGAGATTATTATATTTAGTTAGAAAACTCCAACAAATTAGATTGCTAAAGTCTATTTATGAAATTCCTTCTGTGGATGTATTAAAAGCTATTTTAAGTATTCATACTCATTGGGGGGAAAAAGAAGCTTAAATTATGACCAAAAGGTAAGGACATGATTCAGTACCTGCAGAGAAAGACATTGATGGTTTATCTCCTTCCAAAAGGACAGAGATTGCTAAAAAAATCCTTTAGTTTTATCCCTGGGACAGACATATCCAGTTTGGACCTTGTACCCTACCAACTCAGCACACTCAAAAACAAACTACAGCTCCAAGGACTGTGGTTCTCTGGAAACTTTCCTCATTAACCTGAGGTTCTGGGGAATCAGCTCCAGTCAGGAAGATATTTACATCCAGATCAATGGGAAATGAGACTTCCCAACACGGATTGTGTCCCACACAATATTTTAGTGTCCCAAACCTATTAAGTGCTATGAGATTTATACCATCAAGTTCATGTACCATGCTATAATTTACATTTAAAAGTTGCCTTGCGGCTGCTTCCCCTTGGCCTGTTCTTCCATTATATCCAAATTAATAAAGTCTATAACCTGTGCTAAGGAAAATGAAGGAACAGGGAGCGAGTTGGAAGGAAAGAATGAAAACAACCAAGTTTACACTAAATGACAATATTTCTGAACACAATCACTTAATGTATGATATTGTGTATTAAAAACAGACTTTCATATTTTGACTTCTCAAATGAGTGCCTCAGTAAGGGATCACTGGGGCAGCCACAGGATGCAAACACAGAGGGCTCCAATTGGGATCATATTTGTTAAACCCTCAGTGATGCCAAGCACAGACAGAAGTGCAAATAAATAAATAGGTATCAGGATACAAATCACACACTGTGCAAATATCCCATTGTAAACATAAAGTGCCCTTGCACCACACAGGCGGGGACAGTTCACTCAACACCCAGCACAGGAGGTGACATCACTGGGACACAGGAACTGGGCTGGACTCTACCCCACAATTCAAGGTCCTTGGCCCATACATGGAATTTTCCTTCCAAGTAACCAACTACTCAATGGGAGTGAAGAATCCAGGAAGGCAAAGCCCATCATGGGATGCAAATTACTGAGGGAAGCTACCTGAGGTGAGTGCAAAATGTGTTTGTACTGCACATTCTCTGTGCCCCTCAGAGGGGGATCACAAACAGCTGTAGAGGAAGGGTGCCTGGTGTGATGGGAGCCAACAGAGCAAAGAACAAGCAGGAGCAGGAATGGGAATGGTAGGAAGGGATGAGGTTGTGTTAAACCCTCAGTGCCTTCAGACAAAGGGCCTCATACCCTCCAGTAACAGCTGCACCAGCCCCAGTCTTTATTCACTGCATATCCACATATCTTTGACCTATATTCTGAGAGCCATTAACAATCCAGAATAAGGACAAACAAAAATAAGAGGGTTTTTTTCACTAGGTTTTTCCTCTTCTCTTTTGTGTTAAATAGCACAGCCTCAAGCCATTCCTTGCAGTTGCAAAGATGTTCAAATGAGGCCTTCAAAGGCTGGAGGCTGAACTCTCCGGGGTGGACTCTGCTGTAATCATTAGGCTAAACAGAAATACAAAATTGCTGTAAACAACAAAATCATAAAAGAGAATGTTAAATATCATGCCACCAAGTCAACAGGAAACTGAAGCTCTCTGATACACAAGTCATGGTCATGATGCACACTGTGCTCACATCAAAATATAACTGGGTTTTCTTCTGTTTATCCTTCTCCTATTACTCTGTGAAGAATGAAAGGCAGCAGGAGAGGAGAAACAAGACAGGCAGTTGTGGTAACAACAGCACTTGCAGCTGCCTTTTGCCCCCATAACAGCACCATGAAGACAACAAAAATGACCATAACCTGCAAGTTTATTAAGGAAAAAAGGAGGTGAGAACTCCCAAAGAGCACAATCCAGACACAGCAGATTCTGTACTGAACAGTCACCAATTCATCTTTAAAGCTGGAGCTTTTTCCCATAATAGAGGATCTGGAGAGCACAGCCCTGCAGCAGGCAGCAATTAGGGATGGCAGCCCTGCCTGCCTGCACATCCTCCCTGCTCAGGAAAGCCTCTCCTGCTCCAGGAGCTGCAGCAACTCATCACCATTGCCCCCAAAATGGGAAACTTGCTGCAGCTCAGCTACTGACTAAGGAAACCAACACAGCTTTCCTGAACTAAAGGAAAAACTTGATTTTTGTGATCCCAGACTAATGGGTTTGTGATCAAAACAGGTTAAAGGCAAGAAATCTGTGCACTACCAGCAGATCCAGATACCACTATGAAATATACAGAGATGCACATCAAAGAATTATTTCCCAGTGACAGAAAAGCCAAAGTGCATTCAATGATAAAAGTTTTCAGCAGAATGCTCACACCAATTAACAGAACATGCTGCATTTCCACTAATGCCTACAGCTTAAATTATGAAATCACCAGTAAAAATATATGCATTTAAAACCAAAGAGGTAAAATTAGAATTAATAATAAACTTGCTTCTTGCTAAAAAGCTGCTTTATAAACAGCATATTTACTGAAAGCACATTCTCAAGAGCCCTATGTTAAACTGTAACACTTTCCTTTACAATTGTACACCCTAAGTAATAAGTTTGGCCTTAAAGAGCTTGCAGACTTTGTTTCACCCAAGGTGCGTGCAGCACATGAAGCTGCTCTAACCCCAGGCTGCCTTCTGAGCACTGCTCTAAGTTATGCCACTGGCATTTCTGCCAAGGTGCTGCCCTGGTGAGGGACAGGGACAGCAGAGGGGACCACATCCAGTCAAATTCAGCTGCAAAGACAAGCAGAGCTTTATTTTACCTGATTGGGAAAGCCAAAATCTGCCTCTGAAAAGTGTGGCAGTTGTGATTTCTTAGGTAAATGGCTCTTAAACTATGAAAAACAAAATAAACTTTCAACTCATGGGCTGCTTGGCAGAAAGTCCCATCTGAAAGGACTTTGATGAATTCAGTTTTCACTACAAGCGTCACTTTCCTGCTTTACTTCCTGGGGTATTTCCTCTCATCACATTGGCTAACATCATTTAATGCTGATCTGACTCTCTTCCCAGAGCACCCACAAGTGCCTCCAGCATTCACAGACCCTGCCCCAAGCACTGACCCAAATGGAAGCAGCAGTTCCCACCTCAGTGTTGGCACCCAGACCAGAGCTGCAGCACATCTGTGGAGCTCAAAGATTTTACCATGAGGAAAACACCAAAATCCTTCACACCAATGAGGATCTGAGCTCTACCAGGAGTCCTGTGCCATGTATGACATAATTTCTTTTGTTCAATTTCAAATTTCACTTCATGCTCTGTTTTTCTGGTATGGTTTAAAAGGTTAATAACTTTTTGGTAAAAATTAAAGCATACAAGTTTCCCACTTTATCTCCAATACTTCTATGATTCTGTCATAGAATTCCTCCTTCTTCCCTTGCCACAAGCATCCCCCTTCAGAAAAGTAAATTTAATAGTTTCCATTCACACAGCTCCATTTGGGAGAGAAGTTCCTGGCACTGATCAGATCCCACAACACCAACTTTAAACTCCAGGCACAACAAGTGTGCTGAGCTGCCTTTCCATAGGCAAACCCTGTTCCTGGAATTTGGGATTCACTCATGGCCATCCAAACCAAGGGTCTTAGAAAGATAAATGCAAGAATGGACAACAAGAAAAGTGAAAATTAAAGTGAATTTTTTCCCAGTGTTTCTAGTTTTTTACTTTCCTGGAAGTGGATTATTTAGGTTAATTTTGAAACAATCTGCCATCACAGCTGAACTTCTGTCAGTGGGAACAAGAGGCCCCACAGAGCCATGTTCTTAAAGGGTTAAAATGAAGTTTCCCTGGATCAACTCCCAATCAAGCCCCAATTCCTTTTGTTTTGACAGTTTTGTGATGTAAAATAGAACACACATACAGTAGAAACACAATCAAAGTCCTTGCTACTTGAGACTCTGGAAGTCTCTCCTATTTATAAATAGCAAAAACGAATGTTTATGTAAAGGGAAACACTGATTTACTAGAACTGATTGCTTCACAGTCTAATTACTTTTCAACTGGCTGTTCCAAATTAAGATGTCATTGATGGCTTTTTGTGATATATTTCATTTTAAGCAAATTTATTCTATAATAGAGCACATCATAATGGAAAGCAGAGTTTCCACTCTTCCCTCCTCTTTGTAGCCTGATATCTTGACAAGTAAATTAAATTTAGCAGTTAAAATGCTTCCATTAGTAATTTTATTAAGTTAATTAAGGAATCTCTCTTTCTGAATTTTAACTACATTCATTTCAGCACAACCTTGATTTTTTTTTTTTTTCAAATTCCATATATTTACTAGCCATGATGGTTTCTAGGACAAACAACTACCTATAGGTCAGTCATGAGCCTATAACAAACTTAACTAAGGAAAAAACCAAAGGTTTTCAAATAAAAGCTCACTTTTTTCTTTAAATTCTTATTTGCTTTGCACTTTTTTCTTATTCTTCTTATTTGCTCTACAAATCAAATAAGACTCTACGACTCAAATCTAGGGACAATGAATTGCTGTAAGCTATTCCAGGCTCTAGAAACCACAACAGAAATTGCACATCTAGAACATTACTGCTCTAGAAAAGAGGTTAATATGTGTAAACCACATCAATAAAATGAGAATTACTGAACCCTCACCTGTTGCTTAAGCCAAATTCATAACTCCAGGTACACAGAAAGTCTACATTGCATAAATAGTGCCTTCCCTTCTATCTTTTTCATCTTTCAACACAGAAACACCATGGATATAAGCAAACATTGTGAGAGCAACTGTTGCCTTTATATCCCTCCTCCCTGAAATGTGGGACTATGAGACTTTCAGTCACCTCCAAAGCAAAGACTTGTAAGTAATTTGTATCCAAACTAAACTGATATATCGTAAACATGAGCTAACAAAGTGCTTTATTTTTTCAGTCACTGCAATATGCAAGAAGCCTGGTGTCACATTTTCTGATAGCAAAAAAATAAAAACCCCACAACTAATTTATCTGCTCACCTAAAGGAAGTGGATTTTTCAATAAACAGCCAAACTTTTAAGGTGCCCCAGGAGCAGGGCCAAACAAATGATAACGTCCACTTGACATTCCATGGTCTGCTGCAAAGCAAAGTCTCCAGGAAGGAAAATATGATTATTTAAGCCCAAACACTAAGCACAGGAAGGCTGACACTGATTGTGGATGACAAGGCCACCCAGGGGCACGGCTCAGCACGGGCAGATTAACATGTACAGATGTAAGAGTGCTCCTATCACAGCCCAACACAGGCAGCCAACAACAACTGGAACAGGGAATTGTTTGCTGGAACAGAGATCAGCTGATACAGGTATGGGAGCAGATTTGAGAACATGGAACTGGGGGGAGATGCTGCAGGGACCAGCCAACATCTGCAGCTAGGCCCTGAGGTGCTATGGGACAGAAAATTTGGGAAGAGGCAGCTCTGGGAGTGTAAGGGAGGAAAAACCCACTTAAATAAAGCAACTGTGTAAGCATCACACATTAATTGGGAACTCCTTGGATATCTTCTTTTCTTTCCTGGCTTTCCTCACCAGAGCTTTCAAGCACACACAGCACAGGCAAGGGAGAGGAATGCTGGGCCAAGGATGAGGTAAAATTGGGAGTCTAAATTACTGCAGCACAGATCATCCCTAATTACGGCCCAGTGGGGCTGCAAATAAAACCAGTGATAAAATGGACTATTAAAAATTATATTCATGTTGTACTGATGGAGAGCTGCCTATGGAGATGTTGCTCCCACTTCACAATGCAGTTCCAAAGGCAGAAGGTGCCTTTTGCCAAGAGCTTTGGCTGAAAGATGGGAATGAGGTCAAAATACAGCAGAATTTCTCTACAAACAAGAGCAAACACAGACTGTGGCTTTTTTCATTAGTAATGGTCAGAGGACTTGGGATGAAACTTTTCCCAGCTTTGTTACAGAATTTGTACCTTGCAAATTATTTTTGCGAGAACAGAAAAGCCTCAGAAAAAGTTTCCAATGAGAAAACATAAACAAAGTCCATCAGTTTCAAACAAAATGTTTGGTTTCATATTTATAAATTAAAACATTTGTGGGGTGTTCACCCCCAATTAAAAAGGTGAGAAACTGCATTTAGAGCAAGATTTCAGTCATGGAATAAAAAACTAATAAAGCTGGAAAATACATGAAGTCTTTAAAGCTGGTTTTTCCATATCAAGCACAATTAATCACTACTGATATATCAGTATAAAATAAAGGGATAAAAATAAAGTAATAAAGCAAATTTTTATGCAGTGAAAAAATTTCTTAACCCTCCTTTTTAATAATAAATATTTCTAATACTTCAACACATCCAAAACCTTGTAGAACCAACTTCCTTATGCTCAACATTAATTACCTTCTGACTCTTAAAATTGAATTGATTTACAAATAACAGTGATCAAAACATGATACACAGCTACTCAATTCATTTGGCCTGAAGCCTGAATTCTATTTTTACAGGTAGAAAAATAACAGAACAAACCAAGAAGCAGAAATAGTCTCCATAAAGTGATTCTTTGACTCAGCCTAGGACACAACTTCAGTGCATTCACCACCCTACTGTTTAAGAAATATTCTGTGCCATTGTTTTAAACAGTGAGAAACTCTTCCAGACATGGGAACAAAGGTTTTTTTGGGAAAAGATAGCACCTGAAAAAAACCACAAATTGCAACTTCCAGCCCTGATTTTCCTCATTTTAAACCATATTTTTGCTTTGTGGTGGCTCAGTAGGGGACAGCATGAGAAGTAAAGTCAACTTTCCATCAGGCTTCCAAGACCTGTGAGTGGGACATTCAGCTGGGAACAGAGAGATCCAGACTTTCACCACGTAAGGAACAGCAAACATCACCTCAAACAGGAGAGAAAAACAGGGATGTGCAAGAAATTCCTAGGATTACATACCTCAGACTCTCCCATTTCTGTTTTCAAGAACTGGGTCCAAAAAAACTGGTGCCTGGGATTGTGGGTCTTTACTTCCACCTGCAGCCACCCACAGGTGTTCCCAGTTGAGTGATTCTGAGAACAGCAGTTTCTCTCTCTCCCTCAATTCAGTCAGCCCAGAAAGTTTAAACCAAGCAAAATACCATCCTTCCTTAAAAGTTCCTGCTAGGTTTGGATTTTGTTTCAATGAATCCAGGGATTAAGGACTATGTGAACAAATAAAATAAATGCTGCAGAAAACAGTCACCGTTGTAACTTCTTTACCACAAAATTGAAGGCTGTTTGCAAAACCACAGCAGCATCAAGCTGGAAAGGCTCCTGAGAGATTGGGCAGTCCATCCTCAGGCCCTGAATCAGGTTCAGGTGTAGCTGCATGATTTTTAAACAGGTGTTTTTCCATCTTGTTATTTAACACTTCTAATTGCAAGGTTATACAATTGCTCTCAGCAGCTCATCCCCGTGGTTAGGGAGTTTACATCTGCACTAAAAATAATTACAAAAAAAAAAAAAAATTCAACCTTGCTAATAATCAAGTCAATTATTTCTTGTCCAACACTTGGTGAATATGGAGAATAACGATTGCCTCATAACCTTTTATTCTTTAAGACTATTCAAGAGCCTCTCACAAATCAATTCCTTCTAAACTTCTAAACTAAATATCCACAATTATTTTGACCAGGAGATTTTCTACTTCCAACATACTCCAGCTAAAAACATCCACACATTTCACCTCAGTCTGTAGAGTCAAAAGAAAGCATCAATTTGCCCCCAGTTTGCAGCTACAAAACTGGAACCATGTTAGGACTTGGTGCCAGCCACCCCCTTCTCCTTCTCCACACTCACATTATGGCCATTTCCTCTCTCCCTGGATTCCATCAGCCACAGCCCTAAAGCATCAAACTTCTGGGCTCAGCCCCACAGCACCTCTAGAACACAGGGCACTGCCTCATCTCAAAGCACCATTTAGCAAATTACATTCAAAAAACCCAAGAGTTGAGCTCAGGTAAGGAATTGTTTTCTGGCACTTCCCAATCCCAATGCTAAAACATTCAGAAATTCTCAAAATGTTGAAAACCAAAATAATATCCTTAGGTGACTTTGGAAACAGAGAACTCCTTTTCTCCTCCACATTAAGTTGTTTCCTGATGCCTTATCAATACATTTGTTTCCTTCATAAAAAATAGACATATTTAACTCCATGGCTTTTACTGATGTGCATTTAATTTCCAAAGCAAAGCCAGATACAAACCCAGCATAAATCTTTCAATAATATTCACCACACAGTGTAACCAACAAACAATTCTGAAAAACTTCCACAGAAAACACAAACTTACCTTTGGAGAAGAGCCTTTGTTCTCAGTGGATCCACTGGTGGCAGACAAAGGAGCTTCAGATCAAGACCAGCTCATCCCAGCTGGAGAAAGTCTAAAACTCAAATCTAGCTTTCCATCATTTCATCTGTAGAAAACTGAGGAGCAAAACTCTACAGAGTGATTTTAAAATAAAGTCTAATTATAAACTCATTAACTAAGTTTAGCTGCACAACTAGATACCTAAAGGCAGTCTGGTAAGGCTGAAAACCAGGATTACACTGGCCTAGCCCCACCCTGCCCAGGACTGGTTTGTCCCTAACGAGGGGCACCTGTTGAAAACACCTGACTCAAATTACACTCTAATTGTAACAGTCGCTTTTCAGGTGGGGTGTTGGTTTGTTGGTTTGAGGGGTTTTTTTCACTTCTTGGTCAAATATAACAATTTTTGAAAAGTGTTTCTATGGAACTCTTTCTAGAGCATCAACCTGGAACAAAATCTGTCGTAATGTGAGAGCTGGAAACCATTCAGTACAAAACAGTGAAAACCACAATTGGAAATAAATATTTCTCTCACAAACTCTCTCTGGTGGATCCCAAGATCCTGTTTAACTCCAGTGCAAACCCACCCTAAATGAAAACACACCATACTTCAGCTAGGGAGTGTTTGTGGAAGTTGACAGAACACCAAATTAATTCTGATCTCCTTTACCCTGTGTTAAATAGAAATATTGCATGAGCTGTCAACTTCTTTCTGAAAGATCTTCCTTTCTATGCCAATTTTATCCTGCCAGCAAGTACAAACAGCACATTGATGTTATCTCCAAACATCAAATAAATACATTTTTGGGTCTGAAGGGGAATCTGATTTGATTCCAGACTGTGCTTTCCTCATCACTGGGGCCAGGATTTTGCCCCTGTTTCTCATATGCTTTGCTGGATTGTTCCTGTTTTACATAACACCCCTGAAATGTTTCCCATCTAAACCAACCCAAAGAAGTGCTGCTAAATGACTCAGAAAACTTCTTTTGCAAAGATCCAAGCTTTCAGAAGCTCACATACAAACTGCCTTCAAGGAAAAGCAGAACTCTCCTATTGCTGTGTCCTAATCCAAGTTTGAAAGTCTCCCCAAACAAGAAGCTGCCACACAGGCGTGACTTTGGGATCAGAGGGGGAGAATTTCTTCCTTTTCTGCTTTTCCACTGTTATTCTTGCTCTAGAGTAAAGGCCTCCTGGCAAACAGCCTGTAAATCCAACAATAATACCAATAATAGCTCAGAACCTGAATATCTTATCTGAATTGTACTTGAGTTTATTGCTGAGGAGACCCTGAGTCCTGGTAAGCAGAGGAGAACATGAACACCTGGGGTGTCAGAGGGCAGGACTTCATCCCAGCACTGCAGGGCCTGTCTGGGCAGAGGGAATGACACAGGAGAGCCCTGAGAGTTTCTGTTCTGTCCAAGGAGCTGGACCCCAAACAGCTGCTGAACTCCACAAACTGTTCTTGTGTGTTTACAGCTCCCACCCAAGCTGTGCTGCTCGGTGGTTTTTACCTTCCAGGCTGGGCCCTGCACTGCTGCCTATAAATTGCAATTATAAATTTAGCACACTTGCACATGGGGCATCTTTCCAGCCATGGGAACAGTCAGATGGCAGCTGACAGCTCTGTAATTCTCCAAGAATTTTTGAGGCTGGTGGGACTCAGGGCTAAAATTCAGTTCACAAAGAGGGGTGAGTTTGGCCCTTCAGAGTTTGAGGGTGATGAATCTGGGGAGCTGTAAATATACTGGATATAGGCTGTGACCATGGATCACACTGGATCTTCTGAAAAGTGCTGGAATTATGGATCTAATTAAATTGTCAATAGTAATTCTGTTACTGGGAGCTTGAAAACCCTTTTTAATGAACTAGACAGTAGCAAAGTAAAAATACCTTAAAAGCTACAGTAGGAGGAAATGCTAATTGCTCCAGGCTTCATGTCCATGCTGAAATGCAGAGGGACAGCACCACCACCCAGCAGAACTGGAACCATCAGGGCACTGCTGCTTTGTCAGAACCTCTGAAATCTGTGGGTTCCTTCACCGGCACAAATTCTTTGTCATGCACCCCGATAAATGGTCCAAAATGTAATGGCATCTGTGTGGAAAAGTTTGCAATGGTTCAAATAATTTGATGCTGAAAAAAACACATCAGCTGGCAAGAAAGGATGGATTTCACCCCAGGATTTGTAATGCCCTCAATTCCTGGTCACAGCAGACTCAGACAAAGGGGGTGCAGCAGCTCCATAGCACCAGATCCCTTGCAGAGGTACTAAAGCTATGTTTGGGATTTTTTTAATGTTTTCTTCAAATTTATGTGGCTAAGGCATTGCTACAGCTTCACACAGAACATATAAACATGCAAAAATTCAAACAACACACAAGTTTCTGCAATAAATTCATTTTTCTGGGGAAGGAAGACAATGCAGGAGTGCAGAGTTGAAATCTACCTGAGACCAACTAAAGCAGAATGCCAGACACAGCAGAAATAGGAAGATAATTTCCTCAGCCTACTGTTGCGAAATTTAGTAAAAATTACTTCTCTCCACCCCCCAAAGAGACAAAAGATTTGATTTGTCCACCCCAGTGGATAAGGGGAAAAATCAAGATGGATGGTTTCACCTGCACACCTTTAATAACAACACCTCATTCCAGCAGATCCCACAACACTTCTGAAGTGCTTTGAAAACATGGGGAAAGTGTGATGAGAAAGGATTTTTATCAGAATATGCATCTAGGAACAGAGCTGGGCAAATGGGATGCAATTCCCTTTTGTTGCATGCAGAGTAAGTGTTAGAATATGAAAAATGTCCTTGTTTTCCATAGGTACCTTCTCACTAAAATACAATTTAAAGACCAGGATGAATAATTATAATTCTTGGAAGGATGGTCCTTTGCTGCTGATACCTCCTGGTGTAAAAGGGAGAGGAACATGACCTTCCTCATGTTGAGCAGAGGACAGGGATTCTGACCACACAGAAGAAACTACAACAACCTGGGCCTTGGCTGCACTAACTTCCCTGAGGCAATTTTAAACTATCCATTTTAAACTATCTGTCTCCATTTTAAGCTATTTTAAACTATCTTCCAAAACAAACACTGGTATAAAGGCAAAATCTGGGCTGTGTTTCACAAGGTGCTGGTTTCAGATCAGTGACTTTACCCTTCAGAGAGAAAAGGGAGGAAGACCTTGATGCATCTCTGAAAGAATTGGGTCTGAAGTCAAAGTGAGCTGTTGTCATTTACAGAGCAAATGCAGTTATACAAAGTTTGGGGAAGGCTCATTACTCAGCACAACATATTAATCAATGTAAATGTGATCAGGGCAGGCTGGGACAGAGCTGACAGGCACAGAAAGGTGACTTTGAATGTTTGTCCTGGGTGAAGATGTACCAAACTAACCACTGAGAGGTGGCAAGGAAAGTCAGCAGAGCTAAAAATGTCACAGATTCTAAGGATGTTTCCAAGGGTCAGTACAAAGACACTGATATTGAAGCACCTGCCTGCTATTACTGGCAACATCACCACTAAAAATTCAAAGATTCCTTCCTGTCACCAACCACACAGTCCTGTTCTTGAAGATTAGTCTAAAAAACAACTGGACATTTCTCGCTCCTCCTGAGACGGAAAAATGCCACTTGGAATGTCCCAATAAAAAAACTTCAAACATAACAGCAATAAAAATATACATTTATGGGAATTTATCAGGGAAACACTATTGTCTCTTACTTCTGTCTGTAACATGTCTTTTAATAATAACATGTAAATATTAAAAAAAATCCTTAATTAGTAGCCATGTCAGCACTAGATTTTATGAAAAAACCAGACACAATGTCCTTAGATGCACTCACACTTCCAATGGCTTCACTTAAAGAAGAATAGCGAGGAAATACTAATTGCACTTGCATTATTCAGTTTTGTTCCTAATAAATCTGCAATTGCAGGGGAGATGATGTGCCTAGAAAACATAAAAGGCCACAGAACAGCTCAACCTCACCCTCATTGTCCTGCTGCTGGTGGCTCAGCCCAGCCCAGCTACAGGAGGACTCAAGTACCTGCATGGGGAGAAGAATTTATAAAGTAATTTCTTTGAGGGACAGAGACCGAGTTACTTGTGAGTCCTCAGGAGGCACTGACTGAAGGCACTGTTGGGGAATATTTAGGGCAGAGTGAGGGATTGCCAGAGGACACGGCTGAAGGGATGTCACAGCTCTGGCCCAGCCCAGTTTTCTCAGAGGGGCCACCAGATGCTTGTGGCTCACATCACTCTCAAGCCAAGGTCAATTAGCACGAGCTTTATTAATCTGTAGGATATGAAAGAGAGATTGGGCCCAGCAGCTGCTGCAGCCATGGGCAGATCCATTGTCTAGACCCCACACATCCATAAAATGTTTGGTCAGGAGCAATGAGCTTGGACAAGAACTTGGAACTTCTCCTGTCCTTATTCACACAGGGATGAAATCCATCCCATGCACTCATGGCTAGTTATGATTTTAGAGAAACACCAGCCCTGTTCTCCCCAAGTCTCTGCTGGGCAGCCCCACAGAGCCCACAGAGAGCTGCCAGCCCCTGCCCCACACCTGAGATGCCCCCCTCTCACCTCTGCTGCCCACAGGGGCTGTGTGGCTCTGTCACTGCTGCTCCCTCTCTGCTCAGCACATCATTATTCCAAATCCCTCTGTTTCCACTCATGCCAGGCAATTTGTCCTCCCACATTCACACAAAGCTTTGGATACACAGAAACAGAATGTAAATGAAGTTTATGAACTTGTAATTAAAGATGATGTTGCTTTAGGCTTCCACGTTGATGCAGCTGAAAACACAGTCTATAGTTTCAATGAGAACATGACTGTAGAGTGAAACCACTTCCTTTGCTTAGACCTTTCATGCCTTCAAATGTATGAAATACAGAAATACTAAACACAGCAAAACCTCCATTGTGAGCTCATTCCAGAAACCTGAGGCTTGGTTTGTCTCAAGGCACCAGATAAAGAAAAACTTTCATCAAAGGTTGTTGATATAAAATGTAACAGTTCTGATGAAGAGAGGTGTTCACACAGAATGAACAGATTTAGGAGAAACCTTTGAGTACAGAGAAAGGAGTTTCAATACATTTATAAAAACTGTTTTACATGGAAACAAAGAAATCTGTTGAAAGACTGTGGATATCAGTTTAATGTAATGCAATTACTTTCTACCCTGTGTGATTTTGTAAGCATTTTAAACAGCCAGGTGTGAATCCAGCAGAAGGTGTGATGGTTTATTTTTGCTTATTTATTTTACTTCAGGAGGAAGAATTACTGTTACTCTAATTAATGGAATTGAAATAGCTACAGCACAAAGAAGATGAGAGTTAAAGATCAAAGTGTGACTGAACCTAGAGAAGTCACCTGGGAGCAGATTTACATGCCAGATCTGAATTAGCCAGATTCAGGTAGCCTGGGCTCCTCTCAGCCCTTCTGCTGCTTCTCCTGTCTGATTGGCTTTGTCTTGAGAGACACCCAAACAACGGGAAATGCTCCACACTGGGGCTTAAGAGAAAGGAGCCTCCTGGGGCCTATTGTGGTTTCAAAACTCTGAAATCAACAGTAATTAGGTGTTCATTTTCTTTTTTAATACCTAACATGCAACTATCTGCATTTGAAGATACCAAAATACCTTCAAAACGAAATCTTTGATCTTGCTCTTGATTTAACTACTGAGGTGTCACAAAAGTACTTGTGGGGAGGGAAGCAACAGGAGAACTGCAGACAGGGAAAGCTGGGAGAGTGATGTGGATCCCAGCATTCATTAACAGCACTTCTACAGAAAATAGATGGAATTGTTCATGAAGTATTTTAGTGCTAAGGTTCACAGGCTCAAAATCTAAGCAACTGGGATGATGATATATCCTCCTAATCTAATACATATTTACAAAATCTATGCAAATCTCTATAAAGTCAGAATTGTTTTCCCAAGGAAACAAGAATTAGCTCCTTTTTGTCTCTACTAAATATTCAATGCCAACAGGCCAGCACAAATGAGAAACCCAGTAATAATAAACAAACCAGCAAGCCCACATGAGGGAGTGGACAGGAAAGAAAAGAGATTTTAGATTTAGGCTTCTAAGAATTTTTTGTATTGAAAACTTTAAAAAGGTGCTCATTTTGCCCAAGAAGAAAGCTACAAGGTTTATTGTGGGGTTTGCAGCCAAGCAGCTTCTCTCTGGCATTTTCCTTTGTCCACTGCCCTGTTCAAACCCTTCCCTTCAGAAGATGAAGGGAAACTCCCACCTGCAGGAGCTCCTTTGACCAGGGATGCTCAGGCAGGGCTGAATCAGGAGTAAATCTCTGAGAGCCAGAACGAAAGGCCAAGGAATGTTATCTGTGATTACAAAGGCTTTGCAGCAGCTCCTTCAGAGCAGTTTGCAAAATCCACATGAATCACAAATGCTGGCATTTCATCCAGTTGTTCTTTGCTAAAAACTACCTGGGTTCATGGCAAAGCACAGCACAAATATGGCTCTGGTTCCAGGCTTCCCAAAATGGGCTCCCAAACTGGAGAGTCCATGAACTTCTCCCAGTGCTCTGGTTTGGGTCAGCAAGGAAAGCACCAGCCTTGGCTGGGCTTGCCAACAAGTGTGGAATAGCCAAAACCTGCAGGGATCAGTGAAGAGCAAGAGGGAAAATGACAAGGAAAAACTGCACAAGAAAATGTTGATTTCTCAACCATGGCAACTAAAATGCTCTGATAAGGAACTGGGTTCACTTTTTCAGTCCCCAGCACAGCAAACATCCTGTCCTGAGGAAGTGCAGGGCCTACCAAGATTTTCTGCTCACTTTAAAACTGAACCCCAGCCATATAAACACGGGTGCCTGTGTGCAGAGCTGAAATGAACAGCACAGCTATTTTGTTTAAACACACCATGCTGAATCTTTCAACCTTTCTTCGGTGGCATGACCAGTGGGTTCAGGAATGCCGTGTGTTTGGACAGTGTAAGACCTTTGCTGTTGTTGGGGAAACTCTGGCTTGATGCCTCTATCCATCTAAATAACTGGAATAAAAGTGCCTGGAAATGAGAAACACATGTGGCTCTCCAGATCTGTGTGCAGGATAAAGAGGAACTTTTCATCTCTCCCCAAACCATTCAGGCATTCGGTGCCATGTGTCTCATTAGCCAAAGGAGGTTCCCCTGAACCTCCCAAGGAAAGGGAAATGGGGTTCCTGCCTCCAATAAAAACATTGGACTTTCAAAGGCTGGCCAAAAACATTCATTTTTTTCCTCTCCTTTCCTAAGTACCACCAGTCCAGAAGGCCACTGAAATGTCAGCTTGGGGGTGTTCTCTGAGAAGGAAGGGCCTTTTGATGCATTTTAGCACATAGTTGTTGCACAGCCAGGCACAGACTCACTGCAAATTGTATTTTATACTTCTTGTTTTATCAAATGAAAATGAAATTGAGGAGAGATATAATCCTAGATGTGAAATAAATTATTGGGACAAAAAAAGGAGCCTGATTCCCTTCATGATCTATTAATAACTGGCCTTTGCAAATATCATTAGTAGGTAAACTCCTATTAGAGTGCTTTTTGTAGTCTTATGAATCTCAGTGTAAAAGTACTAAGATAAACCTTGAATTTCAAGTCTTTGATGGACCCATTTAAAAACATAAATATGGGCTGCCCAAGAGAATGGTGAGTTCAGTACCTCTTCTGGTCTTGGATGTTTTGTTAACACATTTTTTCCATCAGTAATGGAATCACAAGGAGTAAAATGCTTGGAGCAAAGGCCCACAATTCCATTATTTTGACTACAGGTCCATCTCTGAGCAGAACAGGGATCTCCCACCAGGCAGTAGCAATGCCTTCTTCCCAAGACATTTGCCAGTGAAATAAATAAAACAGTAATATTAAAAAAAATATATGGCCATAAGTGTGCATAGAAATATTTAAACTTAATGACTTCTTATAATATCACAAGAGCAAGCTTATCTGTTTTGATAATAAACATGTCAATGCTTGGATGGGGGTGACAAGATATTCCTGGGTGACAAGAGATTCTAAATGTTACATACACAGAAAGTTACAATTTTCTTAAAACCTGTGAAATACTCAGTGATTTCATGTGGAGATGAGGTATAAAGAAAGCAAATCAATGGTAATTTATTCTGCTCTCTTGGTTTTCATTAGGTATCTGGTTTTCAGGACAGTGTCCCTACACATGTTTTTCAAACCTCTCTCTCACTACGAAATCCTTGGAAAACTGAGGGCAGCTACAGTATAACCATGAAAATGAGCATTTGACAGAGTTATTTCCTAAAGTTCATGAAAATATTTACAAACTTTTGGACATCTGAGCATTTTTATAATCCTACAGTTATTTGGTGTTTTGCCCACATTAAGAATCTCAAGCCCATGTTTAAGATCTGCAGTACTGCATTTCATGGCACCAAGGGGCCAATCCACTTTCATTGTTGGAGCTGATCTTTATGCCAGATTCTGATTCCCCTTTAAATATTCCAGATCAGGACCAGGCGCACCAATGACAACTGAAATATATGACATTTTTCAAACCATACAGAGAGGAGAATCAGGTCAACTGTGCTTCTGGCAGCAATCTGGAAATTCCGTAGGAACCGGAGCCCTCTTGGAGACCTCGTGACAGTGGCTGTGCAAGAACAACCTTTGCTGAAGTTTTTCAGCAAGTCCACATCCAAACCATCACTTGTCCCTGAGCATGAGGAAAGCAAAGGAGCAGAGAAGATGTCTGAAGCTCTGGAAAGTTTTAAAGATTCATGTTTTGAAGATCCCAGTCAGCCCTAGAAATCCTAGTCAATTCTGCTGGGCCAGTGACCAGCTTGGAGCCAAAGTCATCCATGCTCAGCTCAGATGTTCCCTTTCCCTATGGAATGGGACATGATAAGTAAGGCCAAATCCAGGATGAGTTAACACCTTTAACTCTGTGCCTTCCACCCAGATAACTGAGTTTCAGGCTGTCCTGTACATTACAATATAGGATGGTGAATGATATGCAAGTCCTATACTTCCGTCCCTACAACAAAACATAAACACTCCTATAAACATTTCACTGCCCAAAACTAAAAGAAGCAAAATTATCCTCAGATTAAACACAGGCAGCTGAGGAGAGTGAGCTGAATAGCATCACTCTGACAGTTTTCTTAAGAATACCTAATCAATTAATTAATAATTAAACAGGTAAACCCACATTTCCTGCATGTAGGTCTTATATTCACAGCACATCCTTCCCCTCTCCTTGATTTTTCAAGAGGCCCTGTCTTCCTCCGAAATTCAAGCTCTAATTCTTAATTCCTAATTTTCTTAAATGTAAATTGAAAGTATAAATATTATGTTCAAAAGCACCAAAACAATGGTGCTGAGGGACAAAGAGACTTGTTCACTCATTCACTCAGAAGCTGCGAGGAGAATGCGGGATGTGATTTGCATGGGAAGAATGGTACCAACATCAAAAGTTATTCCAAACAAAACGAACTGATTCATTCCCAGGGAGAGGCAACGATCTTGTATATTCAAGCACATCAGGCAGAGTGAATTATAATACATAAACACTATTGTATTTTAAGATAAAAGCACGGAGTTCCCAAAACATAGGAGAAAAATTAGCATTTGAGTTCTGAAGACCCGAGTCAGCTGAATACATTTCAGGAAAGAAAAACCACCTGGTTCACTCAATTATAAAAAGCTCCCTCTCATTTAGCTATATGGAAGTGACAGCTGGATCCTCCCTACACCTCTAGTTTCATTTTTAGGTAGTGCTGCATGTTCCAAAGCATGCAGGACAAGAAGATGATGAAGGAATTCTGTGTCTTTATTACCGGTGCAGATAAGATTTACATCTGACATTCCAGAATAATGACATCTACACTGGCAACTAAGATATTCTTGTTTTAGAACTGAGCAACTTTTAAAATCCCCTTTTAAGCTTTGCAGCCACAGAAGACTCTTAATAATTGATTATAATTGATTTTAACCTTGTCCTAACCTGGGCAAAATGGCAAAGCCAATCATCTTTGTCCAGATGGGATACGAGAAAAGAGCCCCCAACACACAGCTTTAAAAGCTCCAGACATGAGCAGAAGATAAAATATTTAGTCTGCAGAAGCCTTGACCTCCCAATTCCAGCCAGTTTTGAACTTGAATTGATTTCCGACAAGGCATCTGGGAGATGATTACAACAAAATGCACTAAAGCTGGGCAGCCTTTATTTTAACATCCCAGCAGCTTAACCTGTTAATAACAGCAATTGTTTTAGATACAATACCAATTTCAGTAACAGACACTGGGAATGGGCCGTGGGATACAGTGGTGTTAGAGCACAGCCACTCGCATTCCTCTCGTTTGTGTTCCCACCACAGAGCCTGCACTTCTGGGCTTTAAAACTCAGCTGAGGAAACACCAGCCAGGGCTGAGAGGCTGGAGATGGCTGAAATGCTGGCTGAAGCCAAGGGGCTTTCCCTGAGGAAGGATAAGCACAATCAGAACTTGGGCATCAAAGAATTTCTAGTCAAGTAAGAGATGAAAACACCAGAGCTACGTATTTCTTATAGATTTCACCCCAAGGATGAAAAATCCTTTGCAAGTAGAATCATAGAATGCTTTGGGTGGGAGGGACTTCAAAGGCCATCTTGTCACACCCCCTGCCATAGGACATCTTCCACTTCCCAGGTTGCTCCAAGCCTCATCCACCCTGGCCTTGGACACTTCCAGGGATCCAGGGGCAGCCACAGCTTCTCTGGGTAACCTGTGCCAGTGTCTCACCAGCCTCACAGGGAAGAGTTTCTTCCCAATATCCATCTAAACCTACTCTCAGTTTGAACCATCCCCCCTGTCCTATAACCATGTGCCCAACAAGGAGATTCCCAGAGGCATTCCCACTTTTGAGCAGCCCCAAAGTTGGCCTGAGACTTTGAAAGAAAAAGCCACGTTTGTGGATTGCTTACGGATAGAGATTTCCTGACCT
This sequence comes from Ammospiza nelsoni, assembly GCF_027579445.1. NCBI lineage: Eukaryota > Metazoa > Chordata > Aves > Passeriformes > Passerellidae > Ammospiza > Ammospiza nelsoni. The sequence continues at coordinate 3,324,338 of NC_080635.1, forward strand.
TATTTATTCAAGCAACTCAATGGATTTAGTTTAACGAAGGAATTAAATAGGATGGGGCCTCAAGTTGCCAACACAAAAATCACACTTATATCTAAATAAAAAGACCCAGCATTATATAATTTCTCTCATGTTTTCACTAATTTCCTCTGCATCACAGGTATTTCCTATTGTAAATATCTTATTTTCTAATATACTTACATATTCCAAACTTACAGCAAATTCTGAAGCAAAGATTATAATTTACAGACTTCATTTTCAGATACCATGAAGGAAGGTATGTGAACTGCCCATGGAACAGAAAGTAGAAATATTTATAAACTTTAAAAAAATGAAATTATGAGACCACAGATTAAATTGGCAGAAAGAGCAGGGAGATAGAATGGCTTGGACCTACTCTTGTTTCTTCCCACCCCATTTGCCTAGGATCAGCAGTCAGGACCATTAGCTCATGTAGTTTTCCTTGATACTTTACTATTTAGATTTTATATTAATAGGAAAAAATAGGGGGGAAAGCCCCCACTTTTACCTTTTTTTATGATGCTGCTGTTTGAAGAATTTGCAAGGTAAATGTCAGAAACATCAGTGCTGGGCATATTCTGTGGGAGCCTAGAAACAAGACTAAACTCTACTATTATATTATAAACACCACCTAATCCAACCACAATTAATAAAGTGGTGGCTCAAACTGTTTGATTGGGTGGATTTTTTTGCAATAGCAATCACTATTGAAATATTCCTTATTTTAATATGCAGATGTTTCTTTAAGCATGGATATTTTAAGCTCAGCTCTGCTATTCCATGCAGTGCCTGCATTCCTGACCTTGTTTTTTTGACTTCACCCCTTTCCCATTAGGGTTGGAGGATAAACAAGTGTGTAAATGCAAAACAATCCTGCATTTATGACTCAAACAATATTGAGATTTTCACAAGTAACCCTGAGACAATTACAGCTGTTGGTACCATATTTTCACCATGGAAACTTTTGTTTTAGTTAACAATTGAAATTACAATCAGATGTGCTCATCCCTTGTTGAAGTAATGAACAATGGTACATCTGAGAGAGGGACTCAAAGTGCATCATTTATCTTACCCCATTTTCAATTAGGCCGAGCGTGGTGTAAGATGGTTCCAAACTACACCACAGTAACAGGGCAAGGAAATTTATTACCACTCCAGTGCTAATCTTAGCAGATGGTAAAAAAATATTTTTAGCATGAAATATGCTAAAGCAATAAATCTAAACAAGGTAGATGTTATCAACTAATATCTCCCCAGTGTGAGGTAAAACTCCTGCATGACAACTCAGCATTCCTATAAACTCAGGGTGAATGCTGGAAGATGTAAGTCTCTCTGTAGGATGAAAAATAACAGAAATTAGTTGAAAAAGCATTCCACGTGCAGTTTAATACAGCATACCTAGTGGAGGAATCAGAGGGGCAGGATTTTGCTTAGCAGGATTTTTTTCCCCTAGACAACTCATTTTTTTCTTACAGGAAATTTTTCATTGACTCTGGAAAAGATATAAATTCAGAAAAATTGCTTTGGAAAAAAAAGAAACCAAACCCTTACTATCTAGTCTTTAAACAGAATACAAAAAGACAAATATTAGAATAATCTTAAGAAAGAAATAGGCAAAACTTGGGGCAAAAGGACACAAAGACAACCCTTCTCTCGCCAATCTATAAGCATAACAAAAAATATAATAACTGGCTAGAGTAGAACAGAAGATGTTTTCCATTGCTCTCAACACACTTTACAAAACATGAAATTCAGAGCTTAGAGTACCTGTGTAGCAGTGAAGATACTGAAAATACAGGGAGTAAAAAATGCTCAGGAAATTTTGGAGACTTTTTATTTATTGTATTGTAATCAACAGAGTTCATTAAGTTATAACAAAATTAAAATTAGTAAGAATTTGCCACAGGCAATGATGCCTTTGCCATTTTAAAACACCTCCTGCTGCTGATGTATGTGATGGATCACGAGAATAAATGACAGGTTCCAAATTATAAGTAAATAGAAAATTTGGTCCTTTTTGAGGACAAGAAATCAGGAATTTGGCACAACCCTTTGCCTGAAATGGCAAATAGCAGCATCAGCCTTCTGTTTCAAAAGGGGAAAACAAAAATAAAGGCTCAAGATCAACTAAACCACTTGTTTAATATATTTGAGTGTGTATTTCAATTTTCTTAAAAGTGTTAACTTGCTGAGAAAATGAGACAAGGAGTTCATGTCAGGAGATGGACTTGGGAGTTTTGGGTAAAGAATGGGCACCACTAGAGAAATAAAGGAAGTGTGTATAGCTCAAAAAATAAAAGCTATTGCTCTCCTTGGGAATCCTGCAAATTTCTTTTTTTTTTTTTTTTTTTCCCTTTATTCCACCTTTTCCAAGCATCAGGTACAAAGTATTTAAAATTAAAATAACTGTTCATAAACTACCAGGCAGGACATGTGTGACTCCCAGGATTCTCATCAGACTGAGCTCTCAGGGTAACGAAGTGGAACTGATGACCAACTCAGTGGCCACAATTAGACCAAAGAACAACAGAAATGCAAAAACCTCATATATTGAAAACAGGATAAAATGTACATATTGCAGGCTAGAGAATTACTGAGAACTGTTCCATTCCCAAACCTTTCCAAGGGAACACTGTCCAAACTGAAATTGGTTTAATACATTACCCAAAACACTGCTGTAATCTTCATTCTCAAATCACTTGGCTGCATGGCTCTATTTTTTCTTCTAAATTATATCAGAGCAGAAGTAAAAATGAGGAATACGTATTTGTCCCAACAAAAGCCTAAAAGCTCAGTTCTGTAGCTTTTCCTCAACAGAGAGACTGGCAAAAGGAGACCTACCTGAATGAAGGCTACAAGAGCAAGCCCACAGAATTTAAATAACTTCCTTATCTATTAAAATATAAAAACTTATAATAAAATTGTAGCTATAAAAATCATGGAATTAATCTATATTGTGTCTTTACAGTTTTGCTTCAATAATAGAAGTAAAATAGATTAAGGTTTTAAAAGCAGTAATTTTGTTGCTCTAAGATTTGGCACTTGCATTTTTATGCCTCGATTAAGAATTTCCTTAATTTGCTCCTTGGTTCAGGTGCGCCCCAGCCTCACAGGCTGACTACACAGAGACTGAATTAATTCAAGGGCTTTTAAATAAACCTCTGAAAGTTTTTACAAACCTTCTAGATTAACCATGAGCCCACGAAGCAGAGATGTGGATTCAGACTCTGCCAGCACCCGAGGCTGAGATGGCATATGCTGGAGAGGGCTCCCTGTGCACCAGGCAGGCACAGGAGAGCATCTTATCAAACTCAGAGATGCTCACATCGAGAGTCTCCATGGTGCCAACATCGAGTCCAGAACTTTGACTTGTGCAGAATCGAAATTTTAACACAGCAGGCCCAGGAGAAACCTCCCAGAAGGCTTTGAGTGGGGGAAAAGAAGGGAAAAATTATGCATAGTAAGAGAGCGGAGGAAAATCACAGACCTAATTTAGGCTGGTGTTACCCTTGCATCAGAAACTGTGAGGAAGGTGTACTGGGAGTGAGGGATGGATGATCCGTGAGGAGGAAGCAGCTCCGGGAACCAGAGCCATGAGGGAGCCATTGGCCCGAGCCATGAGGGGAAGGATGGGCCTGAGCCGTGAGGGGAAGGATTGACCTGAGCCATGAGGGAACCATCAGCTTGAGCCATAATGGGAGTCACTGGCCGAGCCATGAGGGACCCATCGGCCTGAGCCATGAGGGGAAGAAAGATTGGCCCAAGCTGTGAGGGGAGCCATCGGCCTGAGTCATGAGGGGAAGAAGGATTGACCTGAGCCGTGAGGGACCCATCGGCCTGAGCTGTGAGGAGAAGGATTGGCCTGAGCCATGAGGGAACCATTGGCCCGAGCCATGAAGGCAAGAAGGATTGGCCTGAGCTATGAGGGAGCCATTGGCCCGAGCTGTGAAGGGAAGGACTGGCCTGAGCCGTGAAGGGAAGGACTGGACTGAGCCGTGAGGGGAAGGATTGACCTGAGCCATGAGGGAGCCATTGGCCCAAGCCATGAGGGGAAGAAGGATCGGCCTGAGCTGTGAGGGAGCCATTGGCCTGAGCCATGAGGGGAAGAAGGATCGGACTGAGCCGTGAGGGGAAGAAGGATTGGCCTGAGCTGTGAGGGGAAGGATCGGCCCAAGCCGTGAGGGGAGCCATCGGCCCAAGCCAACTCCATGGCCAGGCGGTGCTCCGCACTGACAGCAGGGCCTCTGCCACAGCAATTCCCATCAGGAAGGCTTTGTTTGTGCCCCACAGAAACTGTTCCAAGGCTGGAGACTGCACTCAGAGTCTCACAGATGTCCCTGGGCTGTAATGCCAGGGCCAGACGTGAGTCAGCTCCGGCCTTCGGAGCATGCACACCTGAGGAGGTGAACCTGTTCTGGGAACAGGGCATTCAGCAGATTCTGGACACAAAAACCACAAGTAAAGTAACAGCAAAACCAAACAGCTTAGGGAAGCAAAGCAAGGTGCCTCTACATAAGTCCTGGAAAGGATTTATAACCTATATAAACATGGATCATAAAGCCATTGGCAAACAGATACAAGTTATTTCTAAAAGCTCCTTAGTTTAGATGTCAGAATTTAGAATTCTGAATGAAATGACCGCGCTCCTCAGGACACCTAATTACATGCCTTGGGAATGCACTGGCTGTTCTTAGCAGAGACTTGATTTTTGATCCTTCCAAGTGCTTGGATTCCTGTCCAAGGACAGGCTCTCAGGTAATCTTATGATTGTACTTTGAGCTAAATGTCCAGATGAAAGATTTTCATAAAAAAGAAGCTTACAGCATCTGGCCAGTCTGCTTCCCTTCAGCACAGTGCTGAAGGACTTAAAGGGAGATATATCTGAGGGGTCAGCACCCAAAGTATAATATGCATGGCAGGGAAGCTTTCCATCACTTGTCACATGGAGTCAAGTTGCTATAAATCTTGGGAATGAGATGGCTTTTTCTTCCCTATGTTTTTATGAGAAACAGGTTGCTGATAATAACTGGTCTGACACTTCGACCTACTTCCCAGTGAATGTTGCATTAGTATGTTACTGTACATCCTCTGAGGGGAGAAGCTTTTCCTCTCAGAACTGGAGGATGGATCTGAGGCTCACTGTGCTTTTCTGCTGACAGGTGCAGGGATCTCGCACTGCTGTCAGCAGTGTTAGCACAGAGCCAGCCACACCTGCCCACAGCACGAGGGCTGGGATCCTAAATTGTCCACAAGGTGCTCAGCTTCTGGGCAGCTCCAGATGTTGCTTTTGGCATTCCTTGTATATTTTTTCCGACTGAAGAAGCTCTTACAACACAAACCTGCTAAGGCACAATCCCTGGTTTCTGTGGTCACTTGAGAGGCAAGCAAACCAACACTGACATTTCACAGGGTGTCAGTTCATGGGATCATTTTGTTCTGTTGCAGAGAAAGGATTCCCAGCTCTAAATCCAGCCAGCAGGAGAAGACCAGGAGCTCAGAAGCATGCCTGCTTGTTAGGTTGCATCCCTGTTATCCACAGGCACAACTCCCATTCAACTGAATCAACAGATATTCCATATAGGAAGCAAGTAGATAAGAGATAAGTAGATAGAATAAGATAAGAGATAAGTAGATAAATGGACTTGGTACTAGAGATTCATCCCGTGGTGCAAAGCAGTGCAAAATTTTACTCATTGAGAACATCTGTATTTTGTGTTTCTCTAAGTTTGGAGAGCTCAAAACATCAACTACAGAGAAAAAGCAAATAACAAGAAAACACAAGTATGGTTGTTCTAATGAAATTTTGAAAAATATTTTACCTGTTTCAGAGTAGAAAAGTAGAAAAAGTAGAAACCATGTCATCACCATTATTTCTGTTATTTAAGCAATCTCCTTTCTAATAAAGAACCAGGAGAAATAAAAAAAACTATTGATCTTTATTTATTGACTTCCTAGTGAGTATAGTTGAAGTTGACACAAATCAATCACAATAAAGTTAAAAGGATAATACAGCATAATATGACCCAAGATTGTACCGCAAGTTTAATTACTGAGACTCAAAGTTTTAACATACATCGAAGAGACATGTCCAGTTAATTGTATTCACATGAACACTGTAAAAGGAGAGGGAAATTCTTGGGGCTTATAACATTTTAAAATGTTTTCTCAGCCAAAGCAAGTAGAAAATACAGAAATGTGAGGGGAAATAGGTCTCTTTCTGAGGGAATAAATGGACCTTTGATTTCCTTTTCTCTTCACTTGTTGCCATTAATTTAAAACTTTCCAGACACTCTGCAGGCAGTAAAATGGGCCAAAATATTCCTTGCTGTCAAAAGTAAATCTGGTTACAGTTTTGCTTTTAAGATGGTTGGCAAATGGCAAGTGAACATGCCAATAAAGAGCACTGCTGCCTTATGCTCCTGAAACATGGAAAACAAGAACAAGAAATCTTTGGAGACAAGGGAAAACAGCATTAAAATCACAATTAAGAAGATGAATCCAGCAGATTTCCATGGGCTGTGGCCCTGGGAACAGGCTGATTGCCATGGGATGATGTGGAGGTTTGTAAAACCATGAGTGGCATGGAGGTAGCATCAAAGCACAAATGAAACTGCTGCTTCCTTCCTTTTTAGAAGGATCCAGGAGAAAGCAAATGAAATAGAAACTGCTGCTTCCTTCCTTTTTAGAAGGATCCAGGAGAAAGCAAATGAAATAGAAACATGTCATTCAAAACAAGGACATGTTTGGGAAAGGTGAAGGGAAATGATGTGAAGTTTCTTTTCAGCATCATCTCCCCAGCTGCCTGGTGGTGGTGACACCCTCCAGGGCTCCCAAAATCAACCCTCTTTGAAGGACTGAACTGACTCAAACACTGGAATAGAAATAAAAATAAAGGCAACCTTGCCTAAACCTCTAAATGGAAAACATAAAATTATATTAATTGGTTAATGTCATCAAAAACTAATTATCATAGCTATAATTTTCCTACCCAGCCCTTTTTTCTCCCTACTGATAAACAATAATTATCTATTGGCTACAATAATGTGATAGTCACAAAAGCACAATCTGGTGAGATTTAATTGTAATTCCTACAAGGAAAAGTTTCTCCTTTTAGAGGATCCAGTGGGATTTACAGTGTTAGGACCAAGCTCTGCAAAGGCAAATGCATCTTGGGGTGAGCACAGTACTGGTAGTTCTGATGTATTGCTGAGAACACAAGTGAGACCAGGGGTGTGGGCAGAAATTCCTCCATCAAGGAGCACTGGAAAAACACAGAGTAGGAAATTTAGCTCTTATTGCCAGTGCCCTACCTTTGGAAATACCACAGTGAATGATGTGGGGTGTCTGTAGTTTTCCCACTGCTCAAAACCCACCATTGCCTAAGATAAACAGAAACTTAAGCTTTTCACCACCATGCAAATGGACCTTTAAAATATAAACAGCACTTACAACAGGCTCAAACTTCAGCAGCCAGAGGGGACATTAAAGAAATTCCAGGGAAGAGCAAGTGCTGAGTCATACAAAACTGACAAAATAATATGGGCAGTTATCACCCAAATGCATTATTTATCACTGAAACCCATTGACGCCTGTGCTTACACAGGAACCCTCCTGTGATATTGAAGGCCAAAGTGTCTTCTCTCCCTAACAACAGTGTTGTATCTTTGGCAACTCGAGCAGGGACTGGGAAAATCAATAGCACTTCATGAGCAAGGTCTCAGGCTTCTTCTTTTACGAGGATTCTGTCAATGCAAGTGGCCATTACTGTACTTTAAAGGCACGATATAAAATTGCCTCAACAAGATATAAGACACACGGTTGGAAAGAACCTGGGGAGAGTATTTTAGTCAAAGTTAAATAGTTTCATCACGTAATTACTTCTATTGGCACATCTCCAGCTGGAGACACTCATACAGGGTAGGGGCTTTCTGGGATGGGGTGGGGAAATTGGAAGGGAGGGCTTTCGATTGGGCTCAGGCTGAGCTAAACAAGGTCAAGCTGCTAGAATGGAGCCACAGCCAAGCACCAAGACTATTGACAGCAACACAGCTACAACAAAGTTGCTGTCTTTTTGTTTTCATCTTTCTTTTTTTTCTTTTTTTTTTTTTTTGGAAGCTAAGTGGTCTGAAAGTAGTTTTAGTTTTATAGCTGAAAAAGATGTCATCCTGATTTGCAGACTGCTAATTCATTTTCTAAGGACTGTTTAGAATTTATTCAGGGGGAAAAAGGAAGTTGTGCTGGTTCTATAACTGATTCACATTATATGACAAAATTTAACTTTTGTGTTTTATGGGATTTTATGAATTCCACTAAAACCATTAGCTGGTTGTCTCTTTGTGATTAAATTTAACCACTTATGTAATACTTTAAACTGATGACAGTCTTGCCTGTATTTATGTTTTCTTTTGTTCAAAATGCACGTCATTGCAGAGAAAATAAAAAGATACTTCCACTGATTCTCTGGGAATGAGAGAAAGCCAAGATAAGCAGCAAAATATAAAAGCACAAACAACTTGTTTTAGAAGGGTTAAAACATTTCCTGCATGGAAAGGGCCACCCACAGCAGAGCTATTTTCCTGAAAATACTTCTCAAGTGCTAAATACATTAACTCCATGACTGAGTGTCACTCTCAGGGTTTTCTACCTGGGTTCTTTTTTAAGAGTGCTCCCTTCAGTCAAAACCTGGCAGGTTTGGGTTAGAGTTCAGAGCAGGACACTGCCATCCCACAGGGCAGGTGATCCAGGACTTGCTTGGCCTTTTGAAGCCATCTCAGAAGGCTTTGCAGCATCCACCCACACGGCCTCATTTTGTTCCCTGAAACATATCAGAGCTGTCCTCGGGGTCAGGCTATAAAAACGCTGCTTCAGTGGCTTGGAGCACATAATTCCCTGGTGTTTCACCCCAGAACACTGGCTCAGCCTTGCTGGGAACCACCCAGGGTCGGGTGTTACGTGGCGTGGCCATGAACAGCACAAAGCCCTGGATGGGGGGACATCAGTCACTTGGCGCCACTTGGTGTGGGGAGTGCAGAGCAGTCCTTGATCCTGGCTGAACCGGGAGGATTGATGTGCTGTACCCACAGGACAAACCCTCTGCTTGTGTACACATGGATAATGCTCACCTGCTATGTAGGGATGAGCTTCCCAAATTAAATTGCATTTTTGAAGCTACTTTGATACCTGCACTTGTCCTCTAATCTGGTTCACTTGGGGCTTTTTCCAGCTTCACACAAATGAACTGTTTCAAACAGTTCCTTGTTTTTTTTATTCTGCAATTAGCCCGTGTGAGGTTTAAGACAAGAAATATTTAGTCCTGGAACAATGACAGAAGTAAAAATGAATACTGTATCACCCAGCAAAGCCAGACATAAGGTTTCTGACCTCCATAAAAACCCTTTCCCTCTATTTCCAGGGAGACACTCTCATATATATCTCTGCACACTATGTCAAGGCCTCCTAGAAATTTTTCTAATACATTCATTATAAGTTCTGCATCTCTGTCTCTCTCCGAGGTGAGTCAGTGCCTTTGGACTGAGGAGTTAAAGGGTCAGGAATATGATAAACAGTATTGATAACACCCTCAAAATGGTAACTGCTTAAGTGGGATATATTTAACAAATCATTGCATTTCTTCTGGAGGCTGTGATTTTCCAAACTTTACACTCACAAGGCTCTCAGAACAACCACAGAGCTCTGCACCTGAGGGACAGCAATAGCCACAATTACAGGGAGCTGAGACTTTCCTAACCAGAATCCACGTTAAATATCATATCACAAATTGCATGAGATGATGATGTGTTCCTGGAGCTAACAATTCATAAAATAGTAAATTCTATTTATTTGATTTTCACCTTTTCTCAGAGGCATCCAAAATACCTTTTCTTAAAACGTACTTATTGAAACATCTTTGTTTTCACAACCCAGTTAATTTATGTCTATAAGAGCTTTGGATTTCTAGTCCTTGATTGCTCTCAGACTATCCCCTCCATCTAAAGGCATTTCAGTTGCTAGTATGGATCAAAATTATCAGCATGTGAGCCCTGTGTTGTTGCACAGCCACAGGGACAGAGGAAAATGCAAAGAAAATGCTCATTAACATAACAAAGTGCACTATATCCCAGCTATGTGCAAGGATCACCTACATTACAGAGTACATTACAGTACATTACATTACAGAGTGTATTGGCTCCTTAGAAAAAAATAAAAAAATTAAAATTCTGCCTATTTATTCCACTTCTCATTCATTTCAGGTTTTATTTAACTGTGTGCTTTGTACCTTGACTCTTCACTTAACAATCTCTTAAAATTTTGAATCCTTGGGTGGGAATTTGACATCACACCTGAACATCTAAGTGCTGTTTTCCAGGCACTACCAGAGCACAACATGTTAAATAACCAGCCATTAATGTCAACAAATCAAGTTTACCATACATTTTGGCATTAATTTTATAAGTACCATAAAACAAGATTTTTACTGGGTAGTTTTGGTATATAATTTCTTCCACAAGGGGAACAGTTTCTGTATAGTTAACACATGTGGCAGGGTAAGGAAGCATGAAAACAACATAACTGTAAAATTCATACTAAATGATGGAAATAATAACTGGAATAAGTGTAATTTGAGTAGCAGCCTGAAACAACAGGCACAGAGCTGAGCAGTGCTAAAGCAGACAAACTGCAAAGGCAAGTGGTCAAACCTGAGACCTGAGCAGAAAAAGGGGAGAACTTTTCAGTCAAAAATACTCTTGCCACAAAGAAGGGAAATATTTAAAGGAGCTGGTGTGACACCAATGGAGGAACTTCATGGATGTGGAGCTGTGGGGGCTGCAGCATCGCTTAGGAAGGGGGAGAAGCTGGGAGGGAGCTCAGGTATGGACACCTGGCCGTCTTAGAGTGGGACCAGCCCTGCAATTTTCCAAGCAGAACAGCAGGATGTTATTTAGCCCAGGTGTCTCTGTAATTGTGGGACTGAGAGAACCAGTGCTCAATGGCCCACGGCCTCCCCCTGCCACCCGTGTAATGCTGCAGAGTCTGCACATGGGGAAAGGAGAAGTGGCAATCTGGGTGATCCACAGCACAAAAAGCATTGTTAGCCACCCACTGACTCTCCTGGGTGACAAATATTTATTCAAGGGCTGCAGTTTCAGATCAAAACCAACTTTCCTCGATCAGGAAAACAGACAGGAAATTAAAAACCTCTGGATTTTTGTACTGGTTTAGCAGGAGCCATTCTGAAATGTTCCTGTTTCTTCCAGAGGTAATTATGTCCCCCACATATAAAGGTATATGTCAGACCCACGTAATCCTTCAGGCTTTTTCATTCCAACTGCTGCAGTTTTTGAAACAATGAAACTCCTTTCTGAGGACAAATGGCATGAATAAGTCAAAGAGTAATTTTGAGGAGCAGTGTGAACATCAGTATGTGGCAAGCCCACTGTATTCCAGTTCTATCCTTCCACAAAAGTATGGAAACCCACAAAACTCCAGACTGAGAGTAAAAGACTTTATGTTCACAGGAAGCAATTCTTCTGCCATAAATCTACAGGAAAGAATCTCACAAAAAAAGGAGAATTTGTTTACTCTTCCTGTGGAGGATTTTCTTTTCCCTTTCCCCTGCTTAAGTAGCTACTTGGGAAAGTCAAAATAAATTAAAGGATTAAGAAGAGGCAGACATGCTCTCTAGGACATCATCTGACTCACAGACATGTTAATAACTTGGGACTGATTGAGTGATGGTACAGTACACCAAATATGAAATAAGAAACAACCAGTGCCAATATCCACCTGGATTCATTCCTTTCCATCATCTGGCATGTCAGGGTTGACACACAGCTAATAAAAAAAAAATCTCTTTTTTGAAAATTTAGTTAAAATTCAAAACCTCATGATAGTTTTGCTTTCCCATTAGTCCAGGTTCTAAACCATGGCTATTAAGCCTATGTGCAAATATTCCTGCCCTTAAACCTATGTCAGATATATGATTGAGAATCCAAGTGAATTGCCATAAACTGCACCTTCAACTAGGAAAGACTCAAGAGGGATAAATTCCAGCAGGAAGCATCCTCTGGTTTAAAGACAAGAGGAGACACTCACATGCAAACATCTTTAATGCTAAACACACTAAAAGAAATGCCCAAAAACCTCAGCAGCTTTTAAACTTACAGAAATTGAGGAGAAAAAAACCGAGACTGAATCTGTTTATCTGAAAACATGCAGTGTTTCACAATGTAGGCCAACATAATTTATTGTGCATTAAAAAAGTCTTCTAAAAGGGACTTTTTTGTTTATTTGTTTTGGTTTTTTTTCTGAAAAAGAAGGTAACAACTTTTCTCTGAATGTTCTCATCCTCTCAGATTCCAGAATAACTCCCCTCTAACAGCAATTTGACCCTGCTATGCAGATCAATTAGGAAACAACACTGTCATTACAAAACTCCACACAGCAGAGCAACGTGGGGTTTTGCAGTATATAATTGTGCCAGCCTCAAACATGCATAAAAGGCAGCCATGGGGAAGCTGACCATGCATTTCTTGTTAAAGACAACAAAACTATCCCAAATTCTCTTAAGAACTAAACATTCCATTTAAAACATCAAGTGTGAGTTAATAAGATCCTTTTTCAAATTCAATAATTCAGATTTTTTTCAATAAGTTTTCTATTAGCATTTCCCCCATCCCCCTAAATACCATTATTTTTTCCCCAGCTGTATAAATAGTCTTATAGAATATGGCCTGAATGAATGCACCGTTCAGAAAACAACATAATTACAGCCATTTCCAACAAACTGGGTGCCAAGAAAGTTACAAATTAATTGAAGGTTAGCACTGAAAATTAAATCCTAGTCAGCTTGAAGTCATTTTTTAGGCTAGTTTATATAAAATTAAATAGGAAGTTCAGTCTTCCAGTGTTTCATCAGCTTAGTGGAGAGATTTTTAAGGTTCAGCTGAACAAGTGGTTTGTGGTGTTCTGTCTTGTGGAAAGCCCTGAATTTCTCCCTGTGGGCATTTCTTATTCTCAGCCTGTTTTGCAGGTTCTCCAAAGGGAGAGACCAAAACTCTTGGGTTCTTTCCCAGTTCTCCTGGACATGGACCAACTCCAGAAGAGAAGAACCTGTTCATGTTGACTGAACTTTCACTTTCTAATTCACAAGCACACACTTCTCTTTTTCACTCTGTGTGTACCTCCAAAATGCAGTGGTTACAAATTTTTATTCCTATATTCCTAATGCAGAAAAAGCAAGGAAACAGAAATCATTTCTTTCGAACCCACAGTTTCAGGTGTTTCAGGTCTTTCCATGGAGTCCAATCAAAAAAAAAAAAAAAAAAAAAAAAAAAAAAAAAAAAAAAAACCAAACAAACAAACAAACAAAAAAAAAAAAAAACTAAGAAGGAAAGATTCAACATGCCAGCATCAAGAACCTGAATTAAATTCCCACAGTTCCATCAGGGAACCCAGTGAAAACCACAGCAATATTCAGAAAACCCCCTCCATCCATCCAGTTTGGAAGCAGCTATGGAGCTGTTGCCTCCTTGTTTCTTTGATCATCCCTTTGTGGAAGCACAGCATTTGGGGATGAGAATCAGGTGGATTTTCATGCCCTAAGAATACTTCAGAGATGGGCTGGCACTTAACATCTTAAATCAATTCCCAGAGTTATCCAGAAACTTTACAGGAAATCCCAAAAGCTGTTCCTATCTTTGCTGGAAAGCTCTGCCCACACTCCCTATCCTTTCAGGGCAAAACACTCAACTTCAGCCATCAATCCTGTGTTTTGCCTGCAAGGGATACAAGCATGCCCGTGGTGAGAGGTAAAATCCAGGAGGTTTTCCAGCACTGAGAAATGAAACTTCTGGTCCAAGGAGAATCCTCTGTTTAGTTCCCTTCTTCTCTCCCAAATCAAAGCACCTCCCTGAGGAGACATCCTCTGCTAGTTAGATTTCCCACTCCCTTTGGGAACCTGCTAAGCCCTCCTCATCCTAAATGAATTTAATCTTTCATCTCCCAGCTCCCAGGGAATTGCTGGAGCCATCAAGCTGAGAAAGGACAGCCCCTGTCTCCTCTTCTATTTAGCCAAATAGGTGACAGCAAAGTAAAAAAATATCCTGGAGAAAAAGAGGGGACCAAGGAGGCAGTTCTGAGGGGACAAGGCATTCCTGGGAGAAGGGAGAAGCCAGGGCTTCTGCTCCTTGGGCTTTTTGTTCTTGTGTATGAACAGTTTCACATTAAAGGCAGAAAGGAAAATTCCTCTCCTTCCCTGCTCCTACCTAGGTGCCCAAAGTGAGGACATCACCTGCGTGCCAAAGTTCCTAACACAACACCTCAGCTCAGGCAGAACTGGGCAAAGCCAAAACATTTCAGATTTGCTCCCCGAGTGACTATTACTCCAATATTCAATTGAAATATTCTTGTTGAGCCTCATTAGCTTTTAGGGATTTAAAAACATAATTGAGGAAGCTTTAGGTCAAAAGGCTGTTACACAGGAGGCCTGAATTTTGAAAACATTCCAGACAAATGTTTTCTGACTTATTCTCAGCCTCTTCATTCTCTGTTTTCGCTGCTGTTTTTCTATCCACGAAGGGTATATAAAGGGCATCTAAAACTTTAGTCAATAGATCCATTATTATGATTGGCTGAAAACCATAAAATGCATCCATCAAGCCATTGTGTTGCATCTTGTGTTAAATTATGGTGATAAATAGTCCTTTTTTCATGACGTCACCTACTCAACTATGCAGAAATCCATTCCCTGCTGCCATTATGCATCACTCAGCCTCGTGCCAGCCTGCTGAAAAATCCTCCCCACGCCACGGCCCTGCAAGGCTGCGCTGCTCTGCCGAGACAAATATTTTCTGTTGCTTTTATGTCCCATTGTGAAACAATTGTTTTCCTGGTTCCCAGCGTTACCCCAAGCGTGCAGTAATGTCCTCAGCTATCAGCTCTGGGCATTGTAGCTCATGTACTTTTAATTGTTTACAACTTGCATCAGAACTGGATTGAGTCCATTTGTACTCATATTCTTTTATCACTACGAGATGATACATTTTGCCACCTTCTTCTAGGTCAAAATTGAATCCTATGGAGAGACTTTCAACAGAGAACTAATATTCACAGGAGCTGAGCTGGGGATGTATAGCAATTTTATTATTATGTTTGGGATTTTGCTTTGAATTTAGACAAATCTTTCTTGTATAATTAGATTTCATAACACTTGAATTACAGCTTACAAAAATAACAATGAACAAGAATAAAAATATTTGGCTAAAATTACTTTAAATCAAATGATTGCCTATGAAACCAAAGAACACTACCAGCTTTAGGGTTTTTTTCATGTTTCCTTATTATTATACATCCATCTTATCTTTTGTTTAAATAAATTGTCATTTTCTTCCCTCATTTAGTAAAGAACAGAAGAGACAGGATAAGTCGGGGACAGCTTTTATAAAATATTGCTCTTACATTTTGGCACTAACTGAAGAAAATGAGGGATGTATTCTAAGGACTGCAAAAATACCTTGCATTTACAATTCTCATTTAAAATTAAAAAAACAAACCCAAAATTGGGCTAATTTCCTACTTCTAATGGGAAAAGTAAGACTTGAAGGAGCAGCATCAAAAGAAAGAACCAACAGCAAAACACATCCTATCATTTTCAGGCTCACATAATCTTCTTTTCTTGTTATTATCAGCAGTACAACATAAAAACAGAACTAGAGAAAGCAGGTAGCACCTCTTCTTACACAGAAGGATCTGCATCACTTCAGGCACAAAAAGCAGCTACATTTTTTCCCTGTCTCTCTTCCTCTCTTTGGTGTTTCCAACACTACTAAATGTTGAATTAAGCCTGGGGGAAGTTGGCTTCGGCTCAAGGTAGGAACAAAAAACCTGAGGGACGCAGTAATGATTCTTCTCATCCTCTCTGAAGGAGGAAGGGACACACAAAAGGCTGAAAAGAGCTGGACTTTTGTCACAGCTGTATCTGAGCACAAACCCTTCCATGATGATGCTGGCAGAGCTTTCCCTGTGCTGCCAAACACAGAACCACCTTCTCCTTTTCCTTCAGGCTGTGTATCTTCCACATTTCCACACTCCAAAAAGGAGAGGAGGAAGGCAAGGAAAGAACGCTCTGTGCTCACGCGGAGCCCAGGAGCTGACATGTCACCTGCCAGAGCTGTAATCACCAGCTGCTCCACATCGGTGACAACCCGAGCGGCGGCACTGTCCCACCTGCAGCTCAGCGCTTCCCACTCCTGCTCCGGGATGAAACACATCTCCATGTAATTAGCTGGAGAAAGTGAAGTTCTTTCACCTGCACGGCTGAAACACTGGAGCAGAATGAGCTGCCCCCAGGGAAACACCAACCAAACGTTTCTAAGGGAAAACACAGGAGAAACCTGGCTCCTGTATTTAGGCACAGCCCTTCTTTGCCCTTAAGGTGCTTGGTCTAAGGTCCAGATCTGGGCTGGGATGGGGAATGAGGGAAAACCCAGGTTTGTTCTGGGCCAGGATTCAGAATGGATTAGAATTTGAGATCTGGAATGGGGGAAAAACCCGGACAGGGTCACAACCAGGATTTGGAAGGGGCAAAACCCAAATTGGATCAGACTTGGGATCCATAATGGACACAAAGACTGACTGGATTTGGGCCAGAAACAGGAATGGGGGGAAAACCCAGATTGGATCATGGCTGGAATCCAGAACAGGGGAAAATCCAGACTGGATTACAGCTGGTATCTGGAATGGGAGAAAACTCAGACTAAATTTGGGCCAGATTTGGGTATGGGCTTGGTTTTCCCATCTTCAGGCACAGCCCTTATTTGCTCTTAAGGCACTGGTTCCAAAAGATCTGGGGGGAAAAAAGCTGAAAAGGGAAAATTATCATTGTAATATTTCAAAGAGATTCAGCCACTGAACCAGCCCCAACTGATTATGCAGCAGAACTTAAAGCTCCCCAATATCCTAAATCCTCATAATAGAATCCACAGAGCTACTTAGGAAGAGAATAATGCCGTGTGCCCCTTTTTCTCTCATTCCTGTTGCAGCTCTAACCTCCGCCCTGTGTCATTACTTTTACTGGTAAATGATGAAAGAAGGCACCGTGCAGTTCACAAATTGGATTGGCTTGGGAGGACTAAATTCCTAAATATGTCTGAGCACTCAGCAAAAAGATTTGAGGTGGAAGAAGGAAATTTCCTTCTAGAACCCCTAGAAAGCCAAGAAAATGTAGAAAGACAGCTGAAGTGCTTTTGGGGAATGCAAATTGTCAACATAATTTTCAAATTCTTTTCAAATTCAAATTGCATCTTCTGTGGAGAGCTGCTGTACAGTACATAAGGTACACTTTGGGCAGCGTCACTGGGAACATTTATAGAAACTTCCCTTTTTCCCGGCCATTGAAAAAGTAAAGCGTAAGTAGGATACATTCAAAGATGATTTGCAAAATTTTGGCTTTTGCTTATGTAAGCAGACTGTCAGCTGAAACTTCCCCCAAAGATGCTCGTAAGACTTTACATTTGGAAATTTGCTTGAAGAGCCTGACCAGAAGAGAACATTTGGAAAAGATCCATGCTAAGAGAACAACAGGAATTTGGTTTAAGCTGAATCAACACAAGTATTTCATTTGTGTTTGATACCTCCCAATTTATATTGGCAATGGAAACCACCTGTCTAAATGCTGAGAATCAAATGGGGATATGATCGAATGGGGAATAAAATGTGGGGTTTGATGCAAGATTAATCCAAGAGCAGGGAAACACCCAACAACTCTGAAATTGCCAATTATTGTGGAATTTTTTAACCAAATTATATTTTGAGAATGGCATTCAAATCCTAATTTTCAGAAACAACACTTGTTGAGGGTTCACAAAGGGGTGGGAGTGTACAGAAGAATTGGCCACAGAATTTGAGCAGTTTTACACTACACCTTCAAAACATGATTATGACAGGGTTTTGTCCTTCCCTAATAAGTGTAACACTGCTAATGGCTGAGGTAACAAATGCCACCTTGGAGAGCGTCCCATGAACAAGCAGTGATTTTACATTTCCGGAGCAGCACACAGACATTGCCTTCCTGAGTGTTATTTACACCTCGCTGTGGAGCACGTAGCTGTGCTTTACTTTTCCAAGGGATGTACTCCGGCACTGTGGAGGCAAGTACACTTGTCTCATTGCGCTGGCTTCTGAGGCATGATTTCTGTGCAGCAAGGGATGCATTTATCCCACTGCCTGCTGCCCACTGTATTTACCTGCTAAGTGTCCCTAGTACGAGGTGATGGTATCTCTAGCACGAGGTGATAATGCGCTATTGTGTTTTCGACAATCCAGAGTGCAACGGAATACACCATTAATTCTGATAGGTCTGTAAGGACACCTTTGAAAATGTTTTAAAAGACAGATTAGTGTCTCATCAAGGCAGAGATTAAGTGAAAATACTTTCAAATTTGTCATGCAGCGTGGTATCTGTTGGGTTATTTATTATTTCATAGCGCATGCAAAGTAATAGATCAAATACACCTTAGAGACTCCTCGGAGATATCAATGCCTTTCAGTGTATTTAAACACACTGGCCAGCACTACTGCAGCTTGGCATTTTACTTTCTTCATAAGACAACAAAGAGATTTTCAGTGCCTACGGAGACGCAGCAGTTCCCTGCACTCCCTGGTTAGGAAATCTAAATTCCCCCTACACTTGTTCTTACAGGGCTGAACCGCCGTCCTACGAACTGTGTTGCATCACTCCCATCTCCCCTGGAGTTTAAATGTTAGACCTGGCTTGGAAAGGCTGTTTTCCCACTGATTTCCCTTCTCCTCTCAGTGCTAGGCTCAGCTGGAATGCTGGGATGGAGCTGCCAGCGGCACTGGCAGGGACACACCACAGCTTGTCCCTCACCCGGGTCAGGGGGACAGTGGCACAACGAGGCAACGGGAAAAGAACTTCCTTCTCCCTTCTCCCTCCTTTATCTGATTTCACATAAGCAAAGATGGGAAGTAATACCACAGCATATTGTTTGCAATATGCTCTCTTGGCCATAGGGAAGGGAAACAGTTCGGGGATTCTTTTAAAAGCACTTAGCATGACATGCAGTCTTTATATTTTGCTTGGATGATGCCTGCCTTCTGCTTGTCTCACTTATTTAGGTTTCAAGTCCTCTCAGCAAGAGTGTTCCTCTCAAATACATTTTGCAAATCCAGTGAATAGTTTTATTATAAAATAATTAAGACATTATTAAGATTCATCCTTAAGCTTCCCACTCTTCTAACTTCCTCACCATAATGTTCTGCTGCAAACACTAAGTTCCCTACCACAGCACTTGCCTTTCTGCAGATACTTTGTCTGGAGACAATTAAAGAAAATCAGAATGACAATGATTATCAAAGGCAAAAGATAATATCATATTCAAAGAACAAAAATAGGATATGAGACCTCAAAATATCTTTACACAAATATCAAAGTTAAAAAGAAGGAAAGAGACTTAAAAAGAAATTACTAAGTAACAAAAGGCTCTTTTTTTCCCCATGCCCTTCAGATCATTCATGGCATTCTGATTTGAAAGGAGGATGACAGAAAGAGTGGGAGGTTGTCTGAAATTTTTACACTGGAAACAAACAGGTGCAGACAATGAGAGAATAAGTGTGCTGAAAGCTGCAGTTCTCCACTAAGAAATGTTAATGCACGAGTCAAACCTATCGAAGGGGAAATCGCCTCCCACAACAAAGGGAAAATGGAGATGTGACAGACAGAGAGATGCCAGGCAACAATCAAAGAAAACAGATATCTAACCTAGTTATTCAGACATGCAGTATAACTCCTATTATCCTCCCATTATTATGAGGATAGTGGCATGTGCTGGAAAGTCATACACAGTGTCCCAGGACACACTTGAAACACAGCAGAGAAGCTCTTGACTTCAAGGATCCTGTATTCAGTCTCCAGTGAAGACACAGGGTGAGATATTGCAGATCTAAAGAATATCATATAGTTAAAAGCTGTCAGAGGAGAAAAGGGGAGATCAGCTGCCTTGAGAGATAAGCCACAACACAGGCTCACCACAGAAATATACAGAAATTAGGGCTTAACAAGGTTCCCACACTGAACACAGCTACAGATCTGGCACACAATATTTGTGTTCCCTATATTTACTTCTTTTCTCCCAAATGCTTTTATCCTAGTTAAATGAGCTTTAATTTTTGAAGGAGGACATCTAGTCACTTCATCATTACCCCTAATAATGAGAATAGGGAACAGAATTTGTCAGTCTTGCTGTGGTGGAAACAGCTGGTGTGAAACCCTCCAGGTTCCCTTTGTCCAGCTTGGCAACTGCAAGCACAGTCCCATTGTGCTGTTACAGTCGGAGTCTCCTCACAAATGGAATCACTTTTCCAGAAAGAAGGAAATGAGCAGTGTCATTTGTAGGGTAAGAGAGAACAGGGATCTCCTCCAGCAAGGGTGAGGAAGATGGTAAGGAAGAGTGTGCCAAGCATGAGCTGCTTCTCTTCTGCCTTTTCCTTTTGTTACTCTTTTGTGCTTTTATTAATCTCTTATAATCTGGATTTCAATGAAACCTTCAGTTTTATTCCCCAGTTTTTGTCCTTGTAGGATGACTCCTTTTAATGGCTAATCTGGAGGTTTGCTCGTGGCTCTGACCTCACCTTGCCACTCTGGGATTAATTCCACCCACCAAGCTGCACCTTGTGATCAGCTGCACACGCTGACAGATGCGTCTCCAGAATGAAGTGCCAGCTTTCCCAGAGTCCCTTTTGGGCTTGTGGGAGAAATGTATGGGGTGAGCCCCTCAAGGCACTATCAAGGGAACAGAAAAAGTTTAAATTTTAGTAGCCCATTCATAGCACCCATTCTTACAAAAACCTTATCCAAACTTGAATCCCAAAAGGAGTGATAAAAAGCATTTTTCTCTTCTCCAGAATCCATTCCCCCATGAAGATGGAGGGAAGAGGACACACACTTCAGCCTCATGCCTCCACAGCACTTTGTAAAACAAACTGATTTCTCTGGGAGGGTTGCTACTCTCAGCAGCTTTCCCCAACCTTTCCTTTATTCCAAAGCCATTTCAGGTACTGCACTTTGCACTTCTGTGTGCAGGTTAAAATATTGTACAACAGCTATATTTCAACAGCAGCACACAGTCATTCAGTAGACAAAGATGTGCTCAGAGCTTCATGAATACATTCAGCAGTTAGGAATTGGGGAGAGAGGAGCACAGGGACACAGATTTACTGTTTGCATTCATTTCTGGGCATGAAACATTTTTCTCTCATTTAAAGAACTGTATTTGACTAGTTTGACATGTTGAAGATCCAGCTGGAGAGCAGCACCAGATGAGACCATGCTCACCAGCAACAAGGAAATGTCTCCAGTGTACGTTTCCTTGCCAGTGGTTTCAAGGAAGTGACAGGCGGTGTGGGACGCGCGGATCAGCTGCTTCACTGTGCTCATTCCACATCCAGCCCTGGAGAAGGCACGGGCTGGGAACTCACCCCACTGCTCAGGAGATCAGCACTGTGATAGCAAACAGAGGGAAAATTGTCCAGGAGGATTGGAAGGAAGGGAGCAGAGCCCTCCCAACACCTCACATAGTGCCTGTGCTCGGGCTGTGCTGCTGGAGCAAGGGTGACCACTCTGCCATGGAGCCAGGAGTACTCCAGCTTTGCCTCCAGCTTTAGTCCAGCTTTGCTGGTAAATTAAGTAGTGTCAGGGGTGTTCCTGGGCACTGAGACAATTCTGTCTGCACTTAAGTAACCAGCTTGGACCAGGGTCAGCTGCTGCTCTCCCAGCAATTCCTGGGTCATGTTAGGACTTATTGTATGGAAGGGCAGATGCCATTCTCAGATGGCAATTGACAATAGGACACAGGTGACCAAATGTCTAAATGCTTGAGAAGCCAAGGTTCCTGTAAATTAAAAGACTGAATGCAGGGCTGTGGAAATCAGTATGGTGACTCCCTGTACCCCAGACCTGCTCCCTTCAGTTAAATAGGTAGCTTAAAAATTCACATTCATATTCAAGGCTAAAAGCACCCTTTGCATTTTCCTTTTCTATTTGGCTGTTCACCCATGTACAAATTTGAGTCTTGTCCATCACTGTGATAGTGATTTCCAAATATAGACATCTGACTTCCCCTTGGCAATTCTGAGCAGGTGTTTAATGTAGGTAAATGTGAACTGTCCTCTGGAGGAGCCTCTCTCTCTGTCCACTGAATATTTACTAATGGATAGGCCTATATTACTAATTTAGGTATTTTAATTTGATACTTAAAAATTAAGCAGCCTAAACCCTCACTAGAGTTCTTTGTGAGGTCCTGACACTGCTGGTGGCTTTCCACAAAGACAAAGCTCAGTGGATCATTTTTTCTGTTAAGTAATCTTGATTGTTGAGCAACAAGAAATGTTCTTCCTCTTATCTGTGCCTTTGCTTTAGGAGATAAAAAAATTGTAAATACGGATGTAAATTGTATCCCTATCAAGGCTTTTGGTGTAAAATTTCGAGGACATGTTTCCCAATGAGGTAAACAAAGCTTAACACCCTCATCTTCTAGCTTCTGGGACACAGTGTTTCTTTTGCTATGAGTCATTTTGTCCTTCCCTTTTGTACCAAACCTCCTCCTTGCCTCCCAAGAGCTGTAAGAAGCCTCTGGCACTCCTGATTCTGTTCCCTTCTCAGAACACACGAGGCTGGCTCTGCTCTGTGCCCCATGTCTGTCTGTGGTCAGGTCCATCAGGCACTTCAGCATCGGTGTTTCTGCAGGAGGCAGCTGCTGGGAAGTGTGAGGCCAGAGGCCAGGGGGAAAGGAAAGATGCTCATCAGCCTTCCCAGCCCAGTCCTGCCCTTTCACCTCAGATTAGTCACCTCTGGAACATCTCAGCTGGAGGATGCCACTCGGGCCCTGTTAGATTGAGGAGGTGGGTGAAGCTGCAGGTGTCAGGGGACCAGGGATGCCACTGTGCTCCTGCCTTCTCTGGGAAATCCTGACTGCCACTGATGCAGTCACTGCTGCTGCCTCTGGCCCAGCTGCCTTAAGCTGCCAGCCAGTCTGATAAAAAGGGAACTTGGATGTGCCTTTAGATCACCAGCAAAAGCAAGGCCACAGTTCTGCCCTGCCAAAGCTGGGAGACCAGTATCAACTCCTTAAATATTAATTTAAAGTATTCTGTATAATGCACAAAAACACACAACTGTTGGGTTAAAGGAAATTGCCCTCTCTCTATGGAAGCTAAGATTTCCAAAGAACAAATAATTGCTTAGGACACAGCAATGAAAAACTCACCATGCACCAACCTGAAACTACCTCACTAGTAAAGAAGAATTACCTTCTAGATTCCATGGATTCTTTCCAAGATGCACAATGTGCCTCTTTCTAGAAGTTATTTTTAATTAAATTCTTCCAAACAGTTCAAAAGTCAGTGCTACATTTACCAAATCTCAAATTGGGAAAGTGTCTCAAATTTCCCTGTGTGGTAGATCAGCTTTAGAGGACAGCAATGGCAAAGTGGCTGCAAGTGCCCACAAATAAATAAATAAATAAATAAATAAATAAAGCCTAACAGTGGACAAGCAGTCAGGATGTCTGTCTGGGAAGTGCAGTGCCTTGGGTATAAATCAGTGTAGCTCCACTGACTCTGCTGACACCAGGGCAGTGACACCAAACTGCATTTGGGCTGTTTGTACCATCACAGCATCATCAGCTGCTTCCCAGAGCTTGCCTCGCTCCTGGGGCAAACATGTGCACCACCTGCACCTGAGAATAATCACCCAAAAGGAAAGTTAATCTAGCTAAGAAGTATTCATTTTTTTGTTTGAAACAAGGTAAATGAATCCAGATTGTTGTGGGGTTTTTTCTCCAAAAGCAAATGCGGGGAGTGATTGAAATAATTTTTCTATAAAAAGAGAAAAGGCTCAAAATTTAAAACTTCTCATTATTATTTTTTAAACATAAGAATTCTTCACTACCAGTCCAGCTGGATAATGCTTCTGAGATGATCCCACCAGCTATTTCTCCCTGCAAATCAGGGGACATGATTAGATCCTAAGTGGCTTAAGACCTGGCTGCTTTGGAAATCTCCTCTCTTCTTATTGTCACATCAACAAAGATCAGCAAAACTGCTACACTTGGAATCCCTTTCATATAAACAACAGGAATTGGTTTAGCTTTGTATTCCACACAGACAATCCTCAATTTTGGAATTTTATCCTTTCTGATTCAAAGACCCACTTTATTAACCTCTGGAGGGTCTGCCCAGGACTATCTATTTTAATTAAGCAATTCAAGAAGTGGGCAGCTGAAGGCCAAGGAGCCTGGGTTATTATTGCTATGATTACTTTGAAAGAGTATTATTCATTTGCTGCTGCTTGCTTGTTGCATATTTGCTTCTTTTATTGCTATACAACGGTGTTCAGAAATGTGAGCCTGCTTTTAAATGTTGAAGAAATCAAAATTAGCAGCAGCGTGTTACCGAGGGAAAAGGCAGGGATGGGCACCACAAACACTCTTGAAGTCTGGGCACCATCCTGAAAGTTTTCTGGTATTATATGAACAGATGAATAAAGCAAATTGCAGGGGGACACACACATTTTTCTCTTATCTATTAGGATACACTCCTGGTGGTTTTGTCCCTGATCACATGTAAAAACAGCTCAGATTTTTTTTTACCAATGGGGTTGTCAAACTTCAGGAGCAATGATTCACTTCATAAAATATAGAGAGAAGAAAATACAAAATTACTGGGGCCAGAGCCTCTTGAGCCTTCCAGAGCCATGGGCTGAATTCATCTTTGCTGAAGTGACCTAACCTTTGAAAGTCCCATGGAGGAATTGTTGAATTACAGATTGTAATGTTTCCTCCAGATGCTGTTTTCCTTAAAAGGTGTCATTCTCCTTTTCTTTCTCATTCCCAGGCATGTTCTCTGACAATTCCTTCTCACTGGGAACATGAGTTGTGCCCCATGTTCTCTTTGGCATATGAAGAAATCACCACCTCACCTTAAAGGAAATTTTTCCTCAATTTCCTATTTTTCTTGTGTTCAGAAATGGCACCTGTGTTTGGAAGCACATTCTGTACCTAATTTTCAGTGAGTTACAAGCCTACAGCATTCCACCTGTAATTCCTTCAGACTGTAGCACCCTGGCTGGGATCAAATGAGGCAGACAGGCCATTTGACATAACCAGCAAAGCCATCCCATGCCCACATTAACACATCCTTTTTCTAAGATGTCCTTTGACAAAAACACCGAGGCAAATGGTGGGCAAACTATGCAACTTAGAAAATACCCATTTTGTACATTTGTTAGGGGCCTTTTAAAAGAAAATGTGTCATTATGAGATAATAGCTGTGTCTAAGGTTCATAAAGGAGCATAAAGAAGTGAGGTGTTGAAATTCCATTCCTCACTTGCAGTGTTTCTGCTTAACTGGTCATCTATCCAAGACTCCCAAATATTGTAAAGTAGATTTTAGCACCACAGAAATGACTGGTGATGGCAGCAATGAGAGAGCAGCAATGACAGAGTGTCCCCAATGAATATTCCCCCTAATAAAACCACACTTACAATCTGTGCTCCTCCCATGTTTTCTCAAGGCATCATGAATCCAATCCTCAACCACTGTAAATCACTGCAGCTCCCAATTTAAAATGGGTGAGGATCAGTCAATGAGACTTTAACAAGAGCTGGGTTGTTTTCCTGTAACTGTTACACAGAGATGCCACAGGAAGGAAATATTTTAAAGGCCAGCTGAAGTAGAAAAAAAACCCATAAATAATATCCAGTAAAATTCCAGTCCTTGGAAAAAGCTCCAGAACCTAATCTACTGCTCAGCTCCATGGATTGTGTACATGGCACTGGAAAGCTGGGAACACAGAGGCTGTTTGCTGTCACTGCATTTCAAACTCTGCTGGAGGACCAGGACTACGATCAGAACAAATCAGGTGTGCAAACACCACACACAGACCTGGGGAAATCTCCATCACCTCTCCCTCAGCCAGGGAAGATCCCACACACAGCCCAGCCCATACAGGTCCCACAGTAATGCTGGGGAGCAGGATTTCAGGAATCTGCACAGCCCTGGGATGCAAACTTACAATAACAAAGACATCAAACTGTTTCATACAGCAGCTAAGGGTATTTTTCTCTCCTGCCTCTCCCACTTTCCCCTTTCCAAGCAGGATCTGGTCCCTCGTTAGGCATTTCTGACTTCTCTCAGGACTGAAAATCTTTGAAAGGCACTTTTTTTCCCCAAAAAATACCTTCCAACTGCTTTGCTCTCTATTTAAATAAGAAATACAAATATGATAATATAACTGCAGACTAGGAATTCAATCTTACTCCGGTAATTGTGTTCCTTATGTTTCAAAAAAATGGGTAGGGCTCAAAGACAAGTCTTTGGAAAAAGCACTACAATCCTACAGGGACTTGTAGATAAAATCAGATGTACAATTTCATGTTAAGTAATAAAGAGTTAATGGTAATTAAAAAAACACATGACTTTAGTAATCGCTGAATCATTTTTTTAATTCAGCACTTACATTTAGAGGGGTAGATTTTTTAATTTCACAGAAGCTTTGCTTATTATTAAACATTTCCGAGAAGGTTTACAACCATAAATTGTGGATTTTTCTGTATACAGCAATTCTATTGTTATGACTTAACCTAAAGAATACTAAATTAAAATTGATTTACTAAATAGGTTAAGGATAGCATACTTATTCAAGATTTCAACCCTATTTCATGCTCAGACAGGCAGATCTTAATTATACACAAAAGAATACAAATGTTATTAGCATGATAATAATTATTTAGAAGTCGTCCTCTTTAAAAAAAAAATTAAAGCAGTATTGTCATTCGTGCAGGCACATTTTTCAGTGGAGTGACAGCTCTGCTAGTCCTAGATATGTTCAAAGAACATATACAATATTCAAAGCTGTGCAGCCGACATGTTATCAGGATAAGCCGGAGTAGGTACTGCCAGCACGGCACTACACACTAATCATTATGTCCTACCCATGCTACTACATGCAAATACAATCCTTTGTGACATTTTGTCAAATATTTGGAGCTTTCTGCACTTAGCGTGCTTCCCTTTGCACTCATTAACACGCAGCCACCCCGAACCCGGGCTGTTTGTTCTTGGGTTCTTCACCAGGATAACGCCATGACAAATTAATGAAAGGCAAATTAAAGATTTAAGTATTTCCAAGTCTGACGGAGCAGGAGAAGGGCAGCAGAATTGAAGTTTGCCTTTGCAGAGGGGTTTCCTCCTGCCTGCTGCATCTGTGCTGTGCAAGATGTAAACACTGCAAGCAGCACCCAGCACACGACACCCTGGATAAATCAATTTATAGGTGCTGGGTTTGCCCAGCCCACGCTGCAGGTCAATACTGGCTGTCAATGAGCCCACTTCCTATCAGGCTGAGAAAATGTAAAAATGGCTCAGGACGAAACACTTGGCTCCCGTACAAACGATGCATTTCTCAGCATTGATTTGCCAGAAGTGTTTCTGTTGTCTTGTTGCTCTAGGCTGGCATTTTTAATTATTTCTGAGACAAATGGAACGTTCATACACAGAAAATCTGTAGGGCTTCTTCTCAAATTAATAAAATAATAATGAAAGTAGTCATTTTGGACTGCAAACTGTCAAAATACCTGAAAAGCTCCACAGTAATCTACATGCTCAAGCAAACTAAAATGCTTCCCCGTGTTATTTTAAATCCTAAGTACTACGACATAAAATAGATTGTATAGTGTCCATTGTATACAATGACACCTACTGTGACAAAACCGACTATGTTTAATGACCTTTTTAAATCTTATACCTAGAGTCCATAAAAGCATTGTAATTCAGTTGTAAAACACACTTTAATAATCAAAATGCAGCTGTTAAAATAGCATTGCTCATAATTCTAACTTCAGGCAATTTTTTTGTTTTTAATGCAGAAGAGCAGACCACAGTTTAAAATTCCTATGAGGTCACTATTGGCCATTACAGTGTTTTTTTGCAACTTAATAATAGATGTTTTAAAGTTTAAGTGCAGCCTCAGGCACTCATAAGCATTTATTACAAATCGCTGGTTGCCTCCCTTATGCAGAGAGGAATAACATTTACATACAGTAGCACAGATTAATAAGATAAAAAATTTGAAAAAGCCGTCAGTCAGGGAGTGAAACTGGTGCTAATAAAGCCCACTATATTCTTCGGAAATATCAAGCCGTCTGTTCCAATATTTTGCCATTCCCCATGAGGTATACAAATCCAAATCAGATAAGACTCCAGCAATGCCAAAGACATGCTGCTCTGCTCTCCAGTGGCATCCAGCTGAATCTTTTATTTATCTTCAGAGCAATTGTACATTCTCGGGTACTAAAGACTGAAATAAACCCAACATCCCTCATCTGAAAGTTTCATAAAACGGGGCCCCGCTCCCTCCCTGGTTGCTAACCCTGATTAGTGGCTACAACCTGGAGTAAAGGGTGTGCAACAGCAGGCGAGGTAAAAGCCCCACGTTCTGCTCTGCGATGCTCGCACGGAGCACAACGTGGAGGAAATCAAATTGCTTAAGCAAAGGAAATCTAAGCAGCCTCACACTTCCCTGCTTTCTATCAGACACAAAGCTCAGGAGCTGGGCTGCCAAAGGCATTAGGATCAGCACAGGTCTTGGAAAACAGCACACACAATGTGGCATTATGATTAAACTGCAAAGGTACTTGTTAGAACAAATCACTTTGTAAATCAAATAAACTGCAGCATAAAAAAGAGTGTAAAATCATTTCTGCACCCTTGTAATGCCAATAATTTTAAAAGTATGGCATTAAGGACAGGAAGTTGGGAGAAGACCAATCAGGAATTTTTAGTAAGATTTCTCCCAAAGATAAACCACGTTTATTTACACAAGTATTTGTGTGTCTCTCCTCCTCTCTCTATTTGAGCAGGGCTGTGAATTGAAGACAAAACAGAGATACAGTTTCCTTCTCATTTTTCTTCAAGAACACTGTCATATTAACATTGAATAATTACTAAAAATTCTAATACACTGGTGTAATATTACCTTTTGCCAAATTGCATTAATCAAAAAGTGAGGCCACTGCAATCAAGTAATTAAGTGTAAAAAAATTCGGTGGATTTGCATAGCCTGTGTGCCCAGGATTGTTTGCTGTGCTGCCGTGGCTCAGATTCCTGGGCTTTTTTGTTTTGGTTCAGTTGCAGAGATGCCAAGGTGAGGAAATGGGAATAAAGCAGTGGATGTGGAACAGGGGAAAAGTGCCCAAGCCGGGCTGAGGAGTGACAGGCACCTTGCCTGCTCCGAGTGTGTACACAATAAAATAAATCCTGCTTGACCTCCTCAGGAAACCAGACTATTGTTCACCAGGAGAAGTAGTAAACACGGCTGCTTAATTACACACAAGCAAGCACTCGGGTCCATTGGGCTCATGAGACAAAATAAGGAGTTTCTTGTTCTGCTGGGGATTCTTTTTCCAGGGGAAAAAAATATTGTATACATAGTAAAGATCATTTCAGGTATATATTAAACCGGGTAAAGTCAGAAAGAGCTCCTTTGTATAATGTCACAAAGCAACCTTCAATGCTAACAGAACAACTGCACACACAATTATTTTTATAGCCTTTTGTCTCCCAAGTTTATTTGAGAGGGGAGCAAAGGTTTCTTTTCCATCTCAGCACCTGAACTTGTAGAACCGCCGTGCCCCCAAATATTCTGCGCTGTGGAGAGGAGTTTGTGAGAAGCAGGGGATTTTTGTGGCTGGTTTTTTGTGCGAGCAGCAGTGTCTGTGCAGTGTGGTGGCTCCCACCAGCCTCTCCTGGGCTAGCTGTGAATAGTGCCCATTTTGAGATTAGGAGATTAGGTTATTCATCACTTGAGATGCTCCCTGCTGTGCTGCTACTATCAGAGCGCAGCCAAATCAAAACATCTCTGGAAGGCATTTCAGAATAATTGAATGCATCATAATTTCCCTATTAATACATATCTCATATTACAGATTATGCATGAAATGTTCACATTATCTGTTACTTTTTGTTAACGTCTTGCTCCTTGCCAGTAAATTTAATACACAGAGTGAATCAGCATGCCATGATGAAGGGATAGGTTACTGATAGCCATTTTTTCAGGATTCAGTAGAAAATTAAAGTAAATCGATCATTTTATAGCCCCACTGGAATGTCTACAAGGGCATGTTGCTAAGCAAATGGTAATTTAAATGTACTGTGTAATTTTTCTAAGCAATTTACTGAAAGCAGATTTTATTTCTCACTTACTTAATCTCAGATGCTCTTTATCTGTTAGTGCATGATGTATCAGTTATAGAAAAATTATTAATCTATGGTTTAATCAAATGGTAAATATACAGCAATTTGACAGCCAGTATACATATTAGGATGTCTTAATTCATGTGAATTACAGAAAAATCACTTGCTATTATCTTAAAAGACACAAGATGATTAAATTACATACATAAAAAACACAGTAAGTTCCAGGTAACTCAGCATAAATCCTAAAGAAACAGTAACCCAGCTGTCTATTAAATTTCACCAAACCCAGCAATACTTGTCATTTACACTTTATTTTATTTCCTTGCATGCACAGATCTACTCTTTGAAAAGTTATCCAGCAACGGGGAGCACAGCACCCATTACAGCACCCAGAGAATCCACCCGGCTTAAAAATGAAATTGTAGGAATGGAAATTGGGATGGGATTGAAAAAAATGCCATGAATATTTCAAGGCAATTCATTACCAGCTGGGTGGGAGCTGTGCCCAGTTTACACATTCAGTGCACATATAGTGCTTTTAACAAAGAATATTTAATATATACCCAGGTAACTCCTCGCCCTTGTTTAGGCAAAATGCCAGGTGGCTTTCACTGCAAATTCTGCCTCAAAGGCAGGGGGATCAGGCTCATCAGAGTATTTTAACTTTAAGAATGGTTCCAAGTATGAGAATAGTTTAAAAAACAAACAAGGCCATAGAAAATAATCCCTCTCTGCCCCCCCAGCCTCTAAAATGGGCTTGATGACAGCCTTCATTTTTATGAAATACAAAGAAGTCTCCATTTATCCTTCAGGTTCCTTAGAATGAATGTAGGGTCCTCCTACTGCTGATGCACAAAATGTATTATTGTCATTAATGAAAAAGTTAATGGGCCATTTTCTTATATATCAATTTACATTTTACAATTTGAGTATACAAATGATATGTACAGCAGAGAGCTGATTATTTTTGCTCAAGGAAATAGTTTTAATGTGTTTTATGGACATCAAATGTTGTGAATAATGATGCATCCACAGAATGCAAATAGGATGACAGTTCCTGTGCTGTGATCAACAGTCCTTGGATAAAAGGTCTGCAGCGACAATAATATTCTATGGAGGGTCTGAACAGTAAAAAATGGGAAACAAGAGGGTACCATGATGCTCAAAATGTACACCAGGAGAAAGATCTGAAATTGTCACTAACAGCAGTATTCCTCAAGTACGGGGGAATGGCAATTTCCAAGTGAAATACCCCCCCAGTTTGGAGGATTTCCCAGCAAATGGGTCATCTGGACTTTATAAATAGCGTTTTTTCTCGAGTCTAAACTTGTGTTTTTAACCACATATGCTTATCTGGTGCATGCCCTGTGTTACACAAGGCTGGCAAAAATTTATTAGCAGCATCTCCCAGATGTATGAGGCTGTAAATCTCCCAGGACAGCCTGGGCAGTGGGAGTGACCACACTCCACCATGGCACTGGGAGCAGGGTCCCATCTCCCAAAATATCCAGGGGTTCCCAGGACTGCCTCCATAAAAGGCAGAATTTCACCAATTCCCAACAGGAGCTTCCAAAGGGGACTGCTTGTATCCACAGGACTGAAGTCATCACTACTTTTGGGACCTAAAATCACCCTCAGCCAAATGCAGAGGAAGGATTTAGAGCAGCTGCTTTACACCCCACAATTCCCTACCACGTTCATGAGGAAAATTGCCTACAATATATTTGGATCCTATTTGAAAAATAAAGTACAAGATACACGATCAGACAGAATTAAAATATTTGTTTCCGTCCACAGCACTGGACTAATTTTCACCAGGATATGTTTGTGGATTGTTACCAGACCTGCAAACTGTTTTCTAGAATTTCTCACTATGTCTATAAAAGGAGGTGAAATTATTTTTAAAATAAGTTTTTAAATTGTTTATGATCCAGCAATCTACATTAAAATGCAACACAGGATTTTTATTTCTCTTTTCCCCCAAATCCAGCCCTGATAAACAAACTCTGCTGTGCCAGCACTCCTTGGGCAGTCTCAGATTTCAAGATAGACTTCAGTTACAGTGGCCTGTGTAAATCAATCTTAACCCAGGCTATTAGAAACAGAGTTAGCCAGAAGATATTCAGTTCATAAAGTGGAGGGGGGGAAAGTAAGACCAGATGTTGTGGTGGGGTTCACCTTTGCTCTGTGTGCAGTGTCCTGTAACCACTGCCTCTGTCAGGAGCCAGGGAGGGAGGCTCAGGCTCACTGAGGTTTTTTCAAAGGCATTAAAAACAAACCAAAAATAGAAAGCATGACTGGTCTGATGCTCCTCTAAAAGCTCAGATGTTGCCAAAAGACAACTGTGTGCCTCATTCCAAAACCTACACAATAGTCTGTGTAAAAATCCTGCCAAAGTACTTTCCTTGGTCTCCCTGAACTCCTGGGTGTTGCACCTGAGCACAGTTACAAGGAAAGAAAATATAGAGTTCTGTCAGTTCATTGCTGTGTGCCCTAATTAAAATCAAGGTGATAACTACAGCTGTATGTGAACTGAAATATTGTGCACAGATACAAATACAGGAACTGGGGTTGGGAAACCTCCAGGAAACTGCAGTGGGAATCTTCAAACACATCTTCTACTTTCCAAAATTCAGGCTGATGACAGAGCTCTGCCTAGAAATCAGAATCATGAAGGAATTGAAGCTGATGTCATTCAGCTGATAAAAACTGGCAGATTGAGGGCCTTGTTCTCTAGTTACACCTGAAGTTTCTTCTCATGAGGGAAATGGGACTGAATTCCCTTCAGGCACAGCCCCTTATGTTGGAGCACACATTGGAGTTGGCTGGCAGCACTTTCTGTTTGATTCGTGTAGCAGGAGGACAGCGAAGCTCTTGGCCACCTTTGGGTGCTCTCTTTGCCACCAGAGCTTGGGAAGTGCACATCTGTCATTTGAGGAGCCCAGTGCTGATTATCCCACACTGGGATGAAATCTATCTGGTCACATCAACAACAACAAAACATTTTCCAGGCTGGTGCTGGGGAATCTAATTAAGCATGAAGCAAACCATCAGCATTTTGGGTGCTGTGGAATCTCTTCCCCATTATGCTAAATCTCAGTAGTATTTTAACAGCTTTTCACACAAAACACCGCCCTGGAAGCATTTTAACCATACTTTGAGCTGATCATCTGTACAAAGCCAATGTTACATGAAGTGACAATTCAGTGCTATCACCCCGTTCCTTTAATTAGCATTTCTAATTTTTTCCAAATCCTTCCAACAAAACAAAGCTTCTGATCAGAGGGAAGGGCTCATCTGTGCAGCACCACCTCAACCAGAGTGACTGCCACACAAACAGAGGAGGGCACTTGTCTGCCCTGAGCTCCAGGTGTTTGTTGTGACACATCCACACTGATCCCAATCTCCAGTGAAAGAGGGAGACAGTCAGAGCTGGAACTGCACAGAACAGGAGGATTTCACCCTCTCACAGAGCTCTCCTCAGGGCTGCTCTGTGAGCAGCACTAACACAACCCTGCCAGGGCACAGGCAGCAAAACGGGGATTTTAGAGTTGGGAAATTACAGAGAAGAACAGAAACATTCCCTAAAGTAAGCCAGGTTAATAAAACAAAAATATAATTCTCCCAAACATGACAGACACAATCTTTTTTTTTCTGTAAGTTAGCAATCCATCCTAAAAAATATAACAAATATCCTGCTGCATATCGATGCATTTTGTAACAACACAAAACTCTCCACTAGCAAAAACACTCAGAATTTGTAATCAAGAGTAAGATTTACTGTACCTCAGGATATGTGCATCAAGATGCAACTTGTCTGAATAATACCAATAATTCTCTTTTTTATCATTCTGTATCAAACTATACCTTAGCTGTGTCAAGGAAGCTGGAAGGAAAAAAAAATCAAACCACCAGGAAAATGTGATGAACAGCTTTTTCAAAATATTGATCCAATCCAAGTCCTGATCACCCACACACCTCACTGATATAAAAGGAGGGGTAGGTGGGCAATCCTATGGGTACATATTTCCTCTGAAGGCATGAGGCACTGGGAGGATGTTTGCTTTTAAGCATGTGGTAAAGTGTTTTGATGAACAACAATAAATACAGGTTTGCTGTGTGGAGATGAAAGTCTAAATGCTTTTTTGGAGTGTGGGTCATCTTTATGTTTACAAAAATACAAACAGCATCTATTTATTTTCAGTTACCTGCTTCTTGTTGTTTGCTATTAACTTCCTAAACAAGATCACAGCACGATTGGTGATAAGGAAGAAGTACCACAGTAGATTGAAACTAGCAAAGACAGCATCAGCCTCAATAAAAGGAAGTATTTTGTACAGCATTTTTGTGGTACAAAAAAAATTATTTTGAGCATAATCTTTCTCACATTTAACACTCCAAAGATGTTCAGTTGTGAGGTGGAAAGATGGGATTCAAATTTATGAAGGTAAATTTGTTATTTAAAAAAGCAAGGATAAAAGATCATGCAAATCAGAGGCTCTGATTGGTAACTCTATTCTAGGAACTGATTTCTAAAAGCAAGGAACTGGAGTTGGCCAGATATTCACCTATTAGCCAAAACTCCTGATTTGCTGACAAGCTGAGAACTCAATGGCCAAAAGCATCCTGTAATTTCTCTGCTGTGATAACCAGGACAAATCTCCTGCCATGTGCCACCAGCTCAGTTCTGGATTGGTGATGTCCAGCCCAATTCCTAATTCACTATAACCCCCTCTCCCTTCCAAGTCATCTAGGTCAGGTATTGCCAATGGAGGTGACTGAACATCATCTCCTTTGCTGGCAATTCTGAACAATCTCCCTGGAGGAGCTGCTTCACCACCACTGCTTCCTGAGAAGACCTAAGAGACGTCCTTCCCTGGAGCAGCAGGGGCTTGTGCAGCTACTCTGCTGAACCTCCAAGTTGCAGCAGAGGAGTAGTAATTTTTGAACAATGTATTTACCTAATTGTGCCAGGGGGTATCATTTGCACATTTTGCTTTCGGTGGAAATCGTCTCCTTCATTTTAAAGGTGTAAAAATTGAACCTCATGAAGGTTAAACGGCTTGTCAAGAATTACTGTAATCCTGATTCTGACACTAACTAGCTGTGCCAATTTGGATTTGTCACTTCATTTCTCCAAGCCGCTCCTTCCCCATTTGTAATGTCACTTCCAAACTTTATTTAGTGGCAAAGTGCTAATGTAAGTGCAAAGTATTACTAATCCTGTGTGCGGCAGACACTGGGATGTAATTCAAGATCTTCTGGCTCCCAGTCCTGTGCTTAACTCCATAGATCTTGAGATTGCTGAGGACTGTCTTCCCCTTTTCCATCTTTTAACAGACAAAGGGTTGGGGTGTTCTCTTGTGAACCTCATTAGGAAAAAAATTTCTGCCAATTTTGAGAGATTTTTACTTCTCACTGAAAAATACACAACTTTTTAAGTAGAGAAGCAGAACATAAAATATTTTGGCCAGTCCTGTTCATTACTATTCTGCATAATTGGCAGCAGGAGTACATAAAGGAAGACAGAAAGATAAAGGAAACCTAAATGGGAATTAAAGACTGTTGTTTTAATTGGGCTGGGAAGAGAAAAGTGGGAAGATGTGACCTGCAGCTCAGTTGTTTATTAAAGTCATCATCTCTGCGCCTTAGGTGAAAATCATGGTGCAACCTCCTTGCAGATTTTCACATTTCCAGCTGTCTTGCAGGAAGCCTGAACAACTCAGGATGCCGAGGTACAGCCAGAACCCTGGGCTCATTTGTTCCAGAAAAGTTTATTGCAGCTCCTTGATAATAAGTTTTAATTGGGTTGTAAAATTCTTCTGTCCCATATTTTCCTCCTGACCTCGGAGTAAACAAATTAACACATGGCACACATGTGGGATGTGCTACTTCTGTGCAAATCTGGAAAAGAGTTTCTGGGTGCATTTCCCAAATAATCACAGTGGTGGCCCTGGCAGTGCTGGGTTAACACTGGACTTATGACCTCTGGTTTTTCCAGCTGAAATGACTCTGTGATGCCAAGCACTGATAACCCCCTGCACCATATCTTCTCCAGAAAGTGCCCAGCCCACACTTGGCCTGCTGAGGCTCTAGGCAGTGACCCTCCCCTGCTCTGGGGGCACTGTGAGCATTCCCCAGTGGAGCACTGCCAGCCCTGAGCAGTTGTGACAGCAGCCAGTCTGAGGTCTGCCAGAGCATACTGAATTACAGGTAACACTATTGAGATGTCAAATGTGTCTGAGGGGAAAAAGCACCTGAGGAGGGCTAATTTCCCATGCTTTCATTATAAATGGCTGCAAGTGGACAATAAACACACAATGCAACTCATTATTCCCTTTTGGCCTGACTTTTAACAGAAGTTCATTAGATTCTCCTGGCTTGGTGCAGGTATCCTTTTCCAACATCAGTTTCTTTGTATTTAGTGTGGAAGGCATCTACTCGCTCTGGCACAGGGCCATGAAAAGATGAGCTCCTACAAAGGAGACCAAAAAGTTCTTTATGGCTGACAAGTCTGTCATGTTTTCCTGCCCTTTAGCAGTCCGTTTGACAGAAGGAGAGACAGAACAAAGAAACAACCATCAGTTTGTTATTGGCCATCAGAGCTGCCATTTGTTTCTGTAGTTAAGCAGCAGGTATTGATTTTTAGGTCAAAGTCACATTGCATAATTCTCCCATTTGCAGGGCAGAAACAAGGGTGGCTTTGACCCACCATTTTGTCCTGGAAGAGCCAGGCTGCAAATCCCCCCCATTTCCTGCAGCTCTGTGCATTTCCCACAGCCCTGCTCGGGGAGTTCAGCCATGCTGAAGCAATTCAGGGGGTAGATGTGCAGCTTGCTTAAATAGCTCTGCCTCCCATGGGCTTGGAGAAGCTCTGACCAATTTGCAGAGCAGAGGATGTGGTTCATTGTGTGCAGCAGAGAAGGCTCTGCCTCTGCCCCAGCTCTGTGCAAGGAGCACGGGTGGGATCAGCAGAGCTCGGGAAGGGGCTCTGGGCCTTTGGGGGATGCTGAGGCTCACACAGCAAAGGTTAGAACTAGCCACTTTCTTGTTTGTTTAACTCCATCAGCTTCCTTCTACGAAATCCTATTTACTCTGCTGCACTTCTGTGGCAAGGAGAGTAAATATTAGCTTAATGTAGAGAATCAAAGTTACACTGAATGGATAAAAAAAAAGTAGCAGAAGAGGAGGTAACAAAATGTGCCTCTAACTCAGTTAGTGCTTCTGTTTGGTGGTTACTATTATTTGGTTATCAGGCTGTTGCATCTGGAAGTTCTTAGCAGGAATAGTGCTGGTATTGGGACACTAAACAACTTTCCTCATGAGAAATGGAGATGAACCCTTTTGGGGAATGAAAGCATTAATATTATGCCATTTTTAACTGCTGTCCCCCAGAAAGCTCTGGCAGAGCTGGAAAGTGACCTCGAACCCCAGAATCCAGCGCCTTTTTCTGCCCACATTCAGCCACTTCTCCACTGGGTGAATCCTCCACTGGGTGAATCACCTCTAGTCTATGACCAAAACATGGAGAGATGAGCAGGGCTGGACATGGGTTGGGTTTTCTAAGGTGAACAAAACAGCTGAACCTTCCTCTTTTCTGAGTTAACCATTTTTATTTTTCTCCCAGCTGCCACCAAGCTCATTCCAGACTAACAGTTTATGGCAGTGGATTAGAGAGATCAGATTTCTTTAGGATGCAGAACAAAGAAACCAAAAACTGAAGCGACAAGTTAATATCTTGCTGGAAAGTGGGTTGGGATAATGAGTTGGATGTAAGAAGTGATAGGCTGAGCTTGATAAAAAGTAAAGAAATAACATTTTTGGCCTTATTTTGAGATTAAGAAGGCCAAGCCTAGCTACTGTATGGGCAGATGAAAGTGTCAGTGACTTCAGTGCACCTGCCTGTGTTTAAATCCCTCCAGTGGTTTGATTTATTCCCAGTTCCTCATGGAAACAGAACTTGGTTCAGCAGCATTTGGAATCAGCACAACTTTGGCCCATCTTAAACAATAGTGAAAAAAAGCATTTTTAATTCAGAAGAAATGCCAGACTCACTGTCATTCAAACCTGCATTGGTAATCCACTTTCTAAGGCTTTTCTTCCTTTTTGTTCAGAAACCTGCCATTTTTACATTTTATCTTCTTCATTCCAGGAATATCTGCCAATCATTTGGATTGTGCCAGCTCTCCTTTATTAATTGATTAACTACTGGAATAACCTATCAGTATTTAACAGACTTCTATCCCCAAATAATTGCTCTGAAAAAAATAAATATATTTAACTCTTTCATCCTCTTTCTGAAACCACATTCCTTCATTTTCCTCAAATTCCCACTAATGGAAGCACACTGTAGTCCAAAAAACTACTGATATTTTGGTGTTAAACACCAACCTAACCAAGTTTCCTGGTTTTTAAATAGCACTTGAATGCTCACTTCATTATTGGTCTGCACATGGCCATGTGAAGTAGAAGGACCTAATGACAGAGGGCAGTCAAAGCCCAGGAAGGTCAGGTGAACAACTGTTTTGTGACTCTGAAATTACTATTTATTTTACAGAACATCATTCCAGTCCTCAAGGATATAAAAGCCAGACAGAAATATTCTAAACCCAATCTGGGATTTTTTTTTAAAGTCATATATTCCAAGTTTCTTACAGCGTTGATGCTTACTTTGTAAGATAAAAGTTCACTTTAGATCCACATAAATCAAAATAACAAAGATCCTCTTAGGAAGAAAAATGTAGAATTTCTTAATACATAGAACAATGTTTAAGCAGCACAGAATAAGCAAATTCTCACATGGGAGCAGCTGAAGTCTAAATATATGAGCTTCATTTGAAAATGGCACTTTTAAAGGAGTTCAGTGCTTTCACAGACTAAAAAGGTAGCATGGGGAGTCTAAAGCACTCCAGGGATTTCAGATGGAATCCCACTGTGGTTTATCAAGTGGGGAATCTTAACCTTGAAAGAAGTGAATTTCTAGGCCTTGACTTGCTGAGCAAGGAGGAACTTCTTTGGATGAAGTAACTCAGGTAGGAACAAAAAAAAAAAAAATCCACCCAGAGAAGTGCAAGTAGTGGTGCAGGATCCCTGGCAAGGCAGGCTGGAGCCCCAGGGCCCTCCAGCACCCTGGGAAGGAGCACAGCAGCACCAAGCCAGGAGAGCTGGGGGCTCCTCTGCTACTCCAAGAACCCTGACAAGTACTGGAACAGCCACCACAGAGGCTGGAAAGAAAATCTTTGGAAACACAAAATCCAGTTCATACTAAAGCAAAGCACATTTAGCCCTTGAGCACTAATTGGGTTTTTTGGTATTTTGGTACTTTGCTCTTAGAATGTGGATTCTCATCTCCCTTCACCTCTGCTGCCATTTTACTGGAATATATTTAGGAGTGCTGCTCTACAAATAAAATCATGGCAGAACTCTGGTGGCAAACCTGCCCAGATTCCAACCCTTTATTCTTTATTACCAACTCTGATCACAGCATAACCAGCACTTGGTGTTACACACAAAAAATCTGTTTTACTCATGCCTCTCTACAGCTTAATGTAACCAATGTGACTGATAGAGAAAATACAGAAAACAACAGGGCAATGAACTAAGTTCAGTTTAAAGCAGGTTCTAACTTTTCTACCAGCATTAATTAGAATTTTCAGTGGAATTTTGCTTTATTTTTTTAAAGTGGTTTATAATTATATTTTATTTTTAATGAGAACCAGTAATGAAAAACATAAATAGTGTATCCTTTAATGATCAACACACTGACTAATTCCACTAATGCTGAGTAGCATGTGCTGAAATGATGGATTATCTTAAAATATAATTTTACTAGCTCTGCTATGTAATTTGTTAAGCATTTAGTAATAAGTATGTCTAATAAAATATGAAAAAAATATTTAGAAAATGAACCATAATTTTAATATAATTTTAATTAATGGGAGTGCAATTGCAGTGGTTTAAATTACATTCCCAGTGGTAAAAAGCCTTTCAAACCTAATTTGTAAGCCAAGATGGTGGCTTTAATGACTGGCAGCAAAGTTTCTTCAACAGATTTCATGGGGCATGATCCAAAGATAATAGGTTTTCAGCCCAATGACAATCCAATTACAATGCCAATCAAAGCCAACTTCATGCACTCTAATTATCAGATTTAGCTGTCAGTTCAAATACAAACATAACACTTTTATTTAAATAAAAATTTAATTTAGAAAAAAGAAGACTTCATGTGTGATTTATTGAGATTGCAAGAGCAATCTAACTTATTTCTCTAGTAATATAATAAAATCAGTCTTGTATTAAAAATGTGAAAACTTTTCATTCTCCTGTATGTGCTATGCTGTATTATTCAGGAGTTAATTTAAGCAAAAAAAACATAACATAACATGGCAGCAGATATTTGCAGACTAGAAGTAGGTTAAATAGAGTAGCAAGGTTTCAATGAGACAAAACTCCAAGTGAATAAATGACAAAACCTAATTAGTTTTTTACCAGTAATCAGGAGAAGCTGTGTTAAGACCACAACCCATTTATATGGGTCTGGCATAAGGAATTTATTGTCACTCTCCTGCCTTTTCCTTCTGCTCCTTTCACAAGGAGTGTGTAAATGCACAGCTTTTTATTATACACAGGGATTTATTTGGATACATGCAGAAGAAATATGTAAGTTATAAAAAACCACAACAAACGTTACCTTAAAATGGATTTAATGTTCCAAATATAGGCATCTCCCAGCTGAAATAGCCCCATGGTACCTACTGACTGCAACCTTGCTGTTATTCTCTCTCTCTATCAAAAGTTATTATTTATTAATTAACATCATTATAAAGTTCTCAATATAGGAAGGAAAAGCTAGTTCAGGACTCTGTATGCTCTAATACATTACAGCACAATTACCAATTCAGGCTTGGTTGAAACAGAGGTAATTGTCCTATAACATATTTAATACCTATAAAATCCTGTCTCCCCACAACTACAAGAAATAGGAGAAAAGAATTAGAGAAGGAGCAATTATTATACCATTCTTTAGGAGTA
The DNA here is from genome assembly GCF_027579445.1 of Ammospiza nelsoni. Taxonomy (NCBI): domain Eukaryota; kingdom Metazoa; phylum Chordata; class Aves; order Passeriformes; family Passerellidae; genus Ammospiza; species Ammospiza nelsoni. The sequence continues at coordinate 3,365,654 of NC_080635.1, forward strand.
TGAACTAATTTCCCCTGGCCATTTCCTGCCCCTGGTTTATATCAGCTCCTGGGTGTTTGGCAGCACAGCAAAAGGAGCAGATCCTACCAGCACCCATCTTCATGGGAATCCAAAAAAAAATATGTCCAGCATGTATTTAATATAACAAAAGCAGGTTCTTTGTTAGGGCTCATGACGATAGGTGCAAATGCTAAAAACAGTTACAACCAAACCTTTGGAATTAATTTCTGTAACTCCACTATATCCAAACACTGTAATGAAGGGAGAAATCCTGAATTAGAATAGTAATGGTTGGCTTGCCTGTGCTCACCTTTTCTTTAATCCTTTCTGCTACTTCTGCTGTGCCAATATTCTTTGTCATTAAACCCAAGCCATGCCAGCCTCACCTTCCTTCTTTCCATCATGCAACTCCCACTCCATTTCATTCCTCTCCCCCTCTCTTTCAGATGTTCATGACATCATTCTTTGCTGCTGCAAGGGACTCAACCTCATGACCACTGTGCAAGCTCAAAGAAGGATTTTAGGAGCTGGAATAAATGGGAAGGAGAGGTACCACATGTATATATATAATTCTGAGCTGATCATCAGTCGGAAGATGGAGCCACCAGATTCTTGAACTCACCATGATTGCTCATGAGATGGGGTTCTAAATAGCCCTGTAATCTTTACATCTGAATCCATAATGGCTGCAGAGTTCAGCCAACAAAGAAATATGAAATGGAAGGGCAGAGCTAAGTTCAGCAGTGCTCCATTTAAAACCTCTCTGGAGATAAGCACCCAAAGCCAAGCTGCTCCCACAGCTGCTGGCCTCTCTTTCCCTGGCCCTGGCAGTCATCCTGCAGCTCCTCTGCAGCTCTACCTGAAAGCCCCTCCATGAGAGGCACAGGAGGATCCTGGATGCAGCCTCAAGACCAGCTCCAACCTCAGGAAAGCTGAGAAACTCACAATTCCATCTCGCCAAGGTCATGGCATTGCTCTGCTCCCTCCGGCCAAGGCTGGAAGTGAGGAACTCAGTTTTACTATTCACTGTGGTTGTTCCAGCTTGTGGGATTATCATTGTTTGGCTAAGACATTGTTTTCCATATTTTTATGTGCATAACATTGCAAGTTTAGAGAAGGAAGGTAACAATGATGTTTCTGCTGCACATGGAAGCTTGAAAAGGGAAAACACAACACATTTGATGTGCACCTTCAGCAGCCTGGGCTGGGCCTCACTTTAGGAGTCCCTGGATTTTGTTTGCATTCCTTGCCAGATGTAATAGCAAAATTTCCTGACTTAAATATCAGGAGAACAAGAGCCATAATTTATCATCCTTACTACTATCTTCATTGCTGCTACCTTTATTCTCTAACTTGTTCAAGCATCAATAATTAGAAAGATAATTTTGAAAGCCTGTTTAGCAATTTAATCATGCATCCACATAGTGGATTTAAAAAATACAGCGACTATCATTAGAATTGCTGTACTACATGCTGCTGAGGCTTGATCAGGAATGGGTGGAAATGCTCTGAAAAATACCTATATTGTTCAGCTTACCTGGCAGCACAGCATAAAACATGTCATGATCTAAATGTGCTGTCTCCAATTAAAAAGATCTATAGAAAATTAGATCTATAATAAAATTAATTAAATCACTATTAACTGGTTTTTATATTTGTAGTATTTTATACTCAGAAAAATGAAAGAAAACTTTTTGTTTCTATGAATTCTTCTGTATTGTCCAAGACTTTTTTTTTTTCTACCACGTTACAATTAAGCTCAACATTTTGGAAACAACAGCCAGCCAAATCCTACAAGGCATTAAAAATGTTTTCCAAGGTAAAGCATCATTCCAAGGGCAATGCTAACACTCAGCATGGAGGAAGATATAAGAAAGTAAAGCAAAACATGCCAGAAAATTACCCAGCTAACCTCAATTAATGGAAATATCTGAAATTCAATACTTCCCTCATCCCAGGTCTCTACACAGAAGGTGAAGTTTTTTAGGATGCTGAATGAGGAATTTAGCCCTGGATGTTTCATGGCATCCCTGCAAAGCTAAGGTGTTTTATTTTCTGCAGACAGGTAAGAGCTGATGCACCACCTCTGTGTGCATTCCATCAGAATTTCACCAGCTTGCAAGCAGCAGCACCATTTTTATTACGGCTGATACACTCAACCATCACATATGGAAAATGGAAACCCAAACTGAACTGGTGAGCTCTGAGTGTGGGCTGGGATGCACCGTGCTCCATTGGACACAGTTACACTGCAGCATCACTGCCACTAAAAACCCTTGGTTAAATCTTCAAACCCGCAGATTTCCTCTTATTCTCAATGACAAATTTACAGATTACCAATCCTTTGCTTCAATTTAGAAACAAGATTTAAATGCTGAAAGCAGCCTGAGCTGTATTCCTGATTCACTTTATTTCCTTGAGGATAGTGACCCTTCACAGAGTAAGATGACTTTTAGCAGCCTGAGCTGGAGAAAAATGTGACACAGATTTATATTCCTTCACACTTTTTTGATTTTGATGGGGATCCAACTCTGCTATTCTCACTCAGACCAGCAGAATCAGTGGAGATCTAGAGCACAGGGAATCTGCAATAAGCAATTACAAGTTCTAGACATGGTGAACTGGAAAGATGGAGGGGGGGTTACTTCATTTCATTAAGATAATGCAGTGGGAAAGGTGAATAAGTGAAAGAGTGCATGTGCATGAGAGAAAGAGCTCAGCAAACATCCTTCTGAAATTAGATGGCTCCTCAGTTCTCTGTTACCTTGTTTGCCCTTCAGGACAAGCAGAGAGGCAAAGGAGGATTTTTTTTTTTCTTTTTTTTTTTTTAGAAAGTTGTTCTTTTGTGGACCCTCCTGGCTGGTGAAGGAAGGTCATTTCTCAATGACTGTTCTTTGAGATGAGCAGTGATCATGCACACTCTAACTGGGCCATCCCCAGCAGTGGGAGTCACAAATTTCCTTTCACTTTTCCCCTCCTCCTGCCTGGTGTGGGAACTCAAGGGAAAACACACCCTCCCCAGTGACAGGCTCCTGGGGTGCCAGAGAAGGAGCAGATTTCTGTTGGCACAGATGGGTGAATGGAGCACCTCAGAGCTGCACAGAAGGTCCCTGACAATCCAGACTTTGTCCAGGCCAGCTGCAGTCTGCTCCCTCACACTGCAATGCCATGTTGGAGGGAAAACAAATCCCATTCTTATCAGCTCCCACTAGCTCCAAAATCCAGAGTAATTTTGTGACATTATCATTGTTTTGACAGGGATCAATTCCACTCCAGTATATAATATTAATTCTAAACATCTTGGCACGTGTCTAATTTTAGAAGATGAATATTACTCCATTACACCGGAGATCCAGGGTGCAAATGCCACAGGCAAACGGGATTAATGCTTCTCATCTCAGGTAAAGAAACACAGCAGGTCAAGTCTGTGTGTAAATAGGTTGCAGGTTGTTACTTGGAGCCAAATGAAGTTTGAGACTTTTAAAACCAACGAGAGGTTTTAGCAGCCTTTCTTCCCTGGAACAGAATTTCACATTGCACTTAAAGCCTTTTGTCAGCTCAGAGAGAGTTGGGCTACTTGTGCTCCAGGTGAAATCTCCCATGTTGTTATGCAAAACCAAGCTGACGGAAATGTAAACATCTGACTTATTGTATGCTTGTTCCTTCAGCAAAACAGAGCTTTAGCCTTAGCAAGCCACGGCAGTATAACACGTTGTAAAAACAGTAACAATAGCAAAAATTATTAAACATTTATCTCTCCCATGAGCGAACATCTGGCATGTATCAAAACGCTGCCGTGGGGATTTAGCACCAGAACCTTTAAGGTTTTATACGACAATGCCTAGAGAGGGCAATAACAGAGCATATTCCACACAGGATTTTTAATCACTGGCCCCTTGAAAATATCAAGAGCAAAAGCTGAACTGGGTATCAGTTTATAAATGAAATGTTGGAGTTCTTATTTGTGATGCAGGAAAAAATATCAGCCCCATTTTTAATTTAAGTAAGCAGAACTTTAAAATAAACAGAATATAAGATATGATATTGCAGATAGCAAACAGATGTGATAGAGGTTTGCTTTGTAGACCTCGCATGAAGGATGCTTTGCTAAGAAGGACTTCTCTGACCTAGAAATGTTTGCAATGGTGTTCAACTCACTACCTCTACAAAGCTTTTTGTGCCTTCACCCAAGTCTTAGGGAAGTTGCATCTTTAAATCTTGTCTTTTAAAACATCTTTGGAAAAATGTATTTTTCTCTTTCAAAATCTCTCCAAGAACTTGAAAGCAACTGCTTGGGGACAGGGGAGGAGTGAGCAGGGTGTGTGGTTTATGATTACATAAGTGTTGTTTTTTGTAGGGACAAGACAAAGATTTATGGAAGGCAAGGGAAGAATGCATGTAGTGAATGATACAGGGAAGGAGCAGAGGAAAACCTGGTAGTGGAGATTAAAAGTGCGGGGATCATGTGGATCACGTGTCACATCAAAAAACAAATGTGAGGGGAGAATATCAAAGGGTTCTGTTTGGACTCCTGTTATAATAAGAAATTATTATACAAGTGTATAGCCATGTCCTCCAGCAGCACTCCCCTCTCTCCTGTTAATAACTACAGAGTTTGAGCTTTTTAAATGGAAAAAACAAAACTTGAAAATTTTGTGATTAATGTTACTATTAATGAGATTGTCCCAGGGCCATAATCTCATGACTAATCCTGTTAGTTTCTTAAATAAGCAACACAAGTAAATACTTTCTGATTCTTTGGGTTGGCTTCTTTGTAATATTTTAAGATCTATTCATACTTTTTGTCAGTATTTAAAATAAATAAAGGGTTCAGCTATTTGTCTTACCTAAGTGTTTTTGTAATGTATTTGAGGTTCTATATAAGCCCATAGCAGATTTCCTTTCTTCATAAAAGAGCCAAGTCAATTTATGCATAACATTCAAACAAAAGGCTCTACAATACTGCATTTTTGAGGGGATAATGATACTGAAAAAGACAGAATTAGACAGAGGACATACATTAGTCTAGTACTTCCAGAGGTTAGCATTTCTGGGTAGCACAAAGGATTCCGCTCAGGAATTCAACCCTGATTAAACCAATGTTGGATCCAGTACAAGAAAGCAAAGGATGCTGCCACAGAAAAGGAAGGAATAAACCAGAAAACTGACATACTGATGAAAAAATAAAGATCCCAAAGAGGAAATCACATCCAATATCCTCCTCAGGCATTGTTTAAGAAAAAAAACACCCATAAGGGTTGGGAACATCTTTTCTGAGGACGAGGACTCAGCACATGTAGGAAGCAAAGGGCAGTGCCAGGAAATGATGTTAGGATGTTCAGCAGTCCCTAGACCCGTTGAAGAGGAGAGCACCCACTCTGCTGGGAGAGGAGCCTTTCCAGGCACAGGGAAGCAGTGCTGCCACAAGCTTTGTGAGCAGACCCACCCAGTTCAGCACGAAGTAACCTAAGTTTAAAATGATGTTTGTAGCATGAAATGAAATCATGATGCCAAAGTAAAATAAACATCGAGCAAACTCAGTCAATCATATGTATCATTCTTTATGGCTCTCATTTATATTTGATATTGAATTGCTCACTTTTTAAAATTCAAATAACTCCCTCATCGATCGGCTCCTGAATGATTTTACTGAAAATATCTTTTTAGTATCTAACACACTGTGATTTTGTTCCACATATGTTGTGCACTGGCTGATTCCATCCTAACCTCACAAAACATATTAAGCTTAATAAATATATTTATGAGAATTACTTTGTATAGTCCTTATGCAATCAGCCATGCTGTGTATGATAGCCCAAGACGATGAAAACCCATTGACTTTTTGTAGCAAATTAGTCTACCACCTAATCGGTGAACCCTGCTAAGCTTTTGAATTATGACGAGAACCAGCAGCTCAGTTAGAACACTCAAATGAATTATATCAATTCATAAACTTGTTCATGTCCAGATTTCATTAGCCACACATTAACAGCATTTTATGTTTATTACTGCTCTGACATAATCTATAAATAACTGAAATGCTAATCATAGTGTTCTGCCAGGCATCATCATTTAATCATAAAGAGATACATTATTATAAACTATAATAGATAATAACAAGTCCGGGTCAATGGCCGCATATTAAAAGATCACAATTATATCCTATAAGGGTATGTACCTCATACATTTGGTGACACAAAGGTCCATATCTAATCACTTGCAAATGTTTCCCCTCTGACACACTTACAGTACAAGGTGACACAATTAAGAAAATATGCTTGTAAAACAGGGCAATCTTTGAGCATCAAAGTAAACAGAGAACAAGTAATAGTGAGGGGAAACATTATAGCATTTACCAATGGCAGTGCTGCTTAACTCTTTATTTCTGGGGGTTTTTTCCTCACTAAAAGAAACCATAATCACAACACTGGCAGAATTTATTATAGAGGAGTACACTGACTTATTACTGCAGCAGCCACCAAGCCAGGGCTGCTGGGTGCTACCTCTCGGGCTGAAAACATGGCTCAAAATGTTAAACTGCCTTTTTTTTTTTTTTTTTGCAATCCTATTGTCCACTCCAACTCATTCTTTCAGTGACTTCATGTCACTGAACCCCTGTGATTTTCAAATGTAATCTGTGTGTCCTCTGTCAAAGAACATCTCGACTGAAGCCAGTCTCAAGGGCCATTTTGGAGCCCCCTCCCATGGTAAGGCATTCTGACATCAAAGCTGCTGCTTTTTTCCCCCAAATTATTCAGATCAGATTTTTAACTTAAGGTGGTGATGATGGAATCAGTGGCTTACTGAGTGAAGGTTATTCCATGTTCTTTACCAAGGTAAAACCTCCTGGCAATACACCACTTACCAAACAAATAATTTCCATGAGAGCTTTATCAACTAAACTAGTTCTGAGTGAGAAATGAGTCTGACCCAAGGACCAAGAATTAATTGCAGATTATGAGAACAAAGTTGTTTTCTGTGGGTTTAAATTTTGTAGATTTTGTGTTGCTTTGGGAGTATTTTTTCTGTTTTGTTTTGGTTTTTTTTTTTAATATTTAGACTAATTTAAAGCTTTAGTTGAATAGGAAGCAGAGATGCAGTCTGTCATTGCGAGCACTTGCACCTCATAGCTCAGGGTGAACTGAGGGAGATAAAGAAAGGAATGTAAAACACTATGGAAACCAACCTCTGGAGACTTAATATTCTGATCAGCTCACCTCCGAACATCTGGCTCTTAAATGTTCAAGCACAAAAACAAGAGAGCTAATGAAAGCAGTACATATTATCTCTCCCATCAATGTACCTCACAAACACCTGCTAAAATTAAAACAAATTGAATCTTGATTGCTGATTAAGTACCCCTTCTTTAGCTAGATATTCTGTCATTATTTGCCCTGGCACACAATGCATAAACTGATGAAAAGCCTGTGGTGGGCTGCAGCAGCAAAGGTTGATAAAAGATGATCAAGACAGAGCTGCATGTAAACTGCAGCACATTAACTTTATGTACTCGAGCCCTCCAAAAGTTACTTTTAGATTTTTTTTCCTCATTTCCAGGGCAAAAATTATTGAGAGTTTAAAAGAGAAAGCACATAAACTGAACACATTTTTTCCTCCAGAACACTCACATCCCACAGAGGAAGTGATAGATGGACCTCATGGTATTGACCAACACCAGTGCCCAGCTCCTGAGCTGAGAAATCCCTCTGAGCAGGACTGCTGTGCCCAGTGTGCTTTTGGGGCATTTTCCTGGATGTGGAAAGACTTTCAAGCAATTATACATGTATGGCCATGGAAAAAAGAGCCCAAAACCTCTTCAGGAGTGTATGGCCTCTATTCCTCTTCAATAGATGCTTAGGCAGTGGCAGGAGAAAGGTTACAGACTTTACTGCCAATAAACTGGGGGAATGCTCTGCTTGCACACTTCAGGCAGGATAAAACCATCCATTAGGAATTTCATCACACCCACATAAATACCCTCCTACGTGAGCACCGCTGACAGATGTGTGGCTAATCTACCATGTTAACTTCATTTGAGAAGTTGTGGTTTTGTTCAAACTTTATTAGTTAAACTTGAATTGATCCCACTACATTTTAAGCCAGTATTTAATCTGCTTTAAGTATGTTTCCAGATATCATAAACTCTTCAGGCATCACTGTGTTTACTATATATAAATATATGTATTCATGTAAATTTCCCTGTTAAAATAATCAACTTTTATTTGACTCACGGTTCTCCAGTAATCAAAAAAGAAAAAAAACAGCAACATGACAGTGTGTAAATCCTTCTCAACAATAGCACCCACAAAACCTGTTTCTTGACTGACAATAAGGTCATAACAGCACATATGTTTGGCATATGTATTTCATCAATGGTGATTATAATGTGAACCAAGAATTAGCTTCAAAATGATGGGTTACTTGAAGACCTGGAAGAGGACATTTAAACAAAAGGAAAAAAAAGGCCTGAATCACATACTAGAGCTTGACTTTTTTTTCCCCCTTATTGCATTCTAAATTATTTAAATATACTATTAGACACCATATTGGAAAAAAACAGATGTTTTCTAATTATGAACTGATTTTACAGTGTGATGGTGTCACATATTTAAATTACAAATACACATTTTTAGCATTCCAGCTGTGCTTTACAAGAGTTTAATTTGCTTCTTGTGATATGTCACATTGCACCTGCCTTTTAAAACTCCTATAAATGTAAAACATTAGCCAAGCACGAGTATTAAGACATGCTGATGAATTCTAAAGAATTTTAGCATCTTATAAAGGATGAAATTCATAGGAAGATTTAATAATGAACCAGCTAAATGTTTATTGAAAATAACATTTACAGATACTTTCCAGAAGTACCAAAAGGAACTGCTGACTTGTGTAGGCAGCACAGAGAATTAAATTGGTGCTGCTTTGCTCCTTCCACACACAAAGTATTCCACAGTAATCTATAAACTAATGAGGTTAAACAAGGATAATACAGTAAAATGTTGTAGAAGTCAGCTTTGTTCTCAGCCACCACACACACACAGAATCTGACACATTTGAGACCATCAATAGCACAGTCAGAACAGGGAGATTGTCAATGATGATACTGGTGATAAACTATGATAATGTATTTCTGAGAACAGAAGAGCAATAATTTCTAGGATAAACTTAAACTTTGAAGTAATTAACTTGTGATTCAGAGAAACATGATGAGAGCATACACAGCTATTTCTTGTCTTGCCCACGCCCTGGAAATAACAACTATTGGTTTAGATTCAGGCATAAAAAGACAGAGGATAAACAACCCATGGAGAAGATGTAACACTGTGGATGCACCTTTTAAACCTGGCCTTCTAACAACAAAGGAAGAAGAAACTTTTGAAGCACTGCTCTTACAAAGATGCCTTAAAGAATATTGCAGACAAGCAGAGATGCTCCTTTCGAGGCAGTTCCCTGCTGCACACTTCCTAAACACAGGCAGGGACCTGCTCATTAACAGTCTAATCCTAAAAGTAAATTAAAGGCAGGTTTTGCACTGGCACAACAGGACCTGGCACAGCTCCCCCAGTCTCCTTGCAGTGACCTGTACTGGGTCCCTGTCACTGAAGGGGGCTGGCACAAAGGCACAGCCCTTTGTCCTGTCCCTCTTGGACAAGCACTGGCCATGACACAGCGCTGAAATTATTTGCCCCAAACCAGAGCTGTCACCTTTGGGGCCTCGTCCAGCATCTCAATACCCTCACTGGGCACACACAGATGAAAAGGCACAGGGAGAAGGGAAAGGAGGGCAGGGACAGCCCAAAGGAAGATGTGACAATGAGGGAGTTGTGGTAATCGAACTGTGTTGGGATATATTTTAAAATGTGGATTTTGGTGGCAACACATCATCATACCTGCAATTCAAGAGCTTCCATGCACTTCAATGCAGTTGAGAACAGATGTGAAGGCACTTGGGCTACAGAAAGTGTTAAAAATCCTTTGGACACGCTTTAAAGAGACATTTTCAGGGCAAGGTTTTCTACAAAACTGATCAGTCCTTCCTCAGGAGAGTCCTCCCTTTCAGAGCTCCCTGTCTGAGTTCCAACATGAGCTTTTTGTTTCAGCACTGCCCAGTGCAGGAGCCTTTGTCACACACTGCAGAGGCACAAACAGGCAGGGAGAGATCCTGGATGCTCTGCAGATCCCAGGAATTTCGACCAGTCATTAGGGAGATTACTTTTGCTTCTCTTCCATGGAGTTCATGGTACACACAGCAGAAATTCTCTGCTCTGTGCAGGTGCAGTCGTTTTGCAGGGAGCTGCACTTTCTGCAGCACACAGGCTGAGGCAGGGGAGCTGCTTCACCTGCAGCTCCCTGTTTTGGAGCACATTAGGAAAATTATTGCAATATTCACCTTGCATTTTGTACAATTATTTTTTTAGACTAATTTCAGAACTTAATGTAGTCCAAAAGAAATAATAAAGAACAAAAAAAAATTCAAAACTATCTTAATATCCCTAGTCCTGTGAATATCCACTCCCAGCAATATCTTAGCTTTTATTAAACATGCCAAGCCAAATTTACTCTATTTAAGATCACTTCTGTAGGTTTCACTGTGCATTATATGCTCACAGTAAATTACCAACAGCAAAAGACAGAGCTAGGATAAACCAAACCCATCCTGGAAGGGGAAGTTGGGTCAAGCCCTAAATTTTTATTTTCTTTTTGAGAAGTATGTTACATTTTTACCCCACTTTCCTTGATAAACAAAACCTGCAGTGGGATTACCTCATGCTGAAGGAAAAGTGGGTGAGACTCACCTTCATCCTCACCACATGAGGATGGAGGATCCTGTTCCCCTCAATTGGCCTTCTCCTATTTGGCCCTAATCCTGTATAAAGTCAGAATTTTCTCCTTGACTCCATTCAGAAGAGTCAGATAGAGGCCGTCTGAAATTAAGGGTTTTCTATTCCTGTTCTTGAGATAATATAGATGAAATGCAAAAATCTAATTAATTTTAGTTTTTTCTCCAGGATTTGACATGTTGGAATATCATCCTTGACTCTTATACATTCTTAATAAAAGAGGAGAAAAGTAAATCATCAATTCAGTCCATGTTTCAGGAATGCTTCATCTGGGGTTCCATGCTATTGCTTCCTGTATCATGAAAGTAATATCAAATTGAAAACATTTCTGTTCAGCAACTTCAGCAGCTCTAAATTAAGAAAATGCATAGTTTATTGGCTTTCAATGCTTGAGCAGGTTAAGAATGTGTAAGCAAGAAAGATTTCATTTAGAAAGAGAAGTGCAATGTCCATGATGCCAACAGAGACATTAAGTGAGATTAGGCCATCTTCATAAACTACTTTTCAGTTACTAGATTATCAAAAATAATGAATCTCTCTCATTAAAGAAAACAATTTTTGAAATAAAGAAAATTCATTTTTAAGGCAGTAACAGTTCATGGAGATAAAATTGGATGATTAGCAGCAAAACATTTTTAACACTGTTGTATCAAAACAGGCATCAGTGACCATCACTTGCTCTAGAGCAGGTGGCCTTTACATCAAATATGGCAGAACTGCCACAGACTGGGAATAAAAGGTGATTTGAGGAAGAGTTTCTTTCTATGACAGGAATGGAGATCTGTCTCTTCCATCTTTATTGCCAGTTTTAATAGATCATGATTAAAACCTGACTAATGCATTTCACTTTTAATGTGTGTGTGGGCTTCAAAATTAAATTTTAAATCTCATTTATGCTATTTTAGAAGAGATTAACAACCTCTGAATGAAAAGGTACGAGAAACAAAGATGCTTTAAATTTTGGTGGTATCTTTGAAATGTAGCTGGGGTGTGATGGCATTACCCTTGTAAATGCACTGGATGTTTTCTGTGGTTGCTCCCTAAGACATGCCAGAAGCACAACCTGCAGAGCACCTCCAGGCATAATTTAGTCCTGCACACTTCATTTGGAGCTCATGAAGTATTCACTCAACTCAAGTGGTGTCTGCAGAGGTGTTTCAGGAGGGCCCTGCAGCAGGGAAGGGCTCAGGCAGAACAGGATCCACACCAGGATCCCCCTGCAGAAGAACTGGATTCCCCCCAAAAAGGCAGGTGGCAATAAAGGGAAAGCCTTGCCTTTGAGGGAAAGTGGCACAGAGAGGGGCTGGAGTCAGGAAAACTGTGCTGATTGATCCCTGCTGAGCACCCCAAGTGTATGGAAATTCATTCACTTGGAGCTGATGGCTTTGTTTCAAGGGGGAAACAGGAAAGTGCAGGTACAAAGTTGAATATTCAGAGTCACGATGAGATGAATCATCTTGCAGTGCAGATGACAAAATGAAAAAAAAAATAAACCCAAGCAAAATATGTATAAAAGCCAAAGCCAGAAACTACACTTTTAAGAATTTTTAAGCTAGGACACAAAGGATAACCTAGAATTTCTAAAATGTGGGTAAATATGAACCAATTACTTATTATTTCATTAAAGTGAAAATGGGAAGGACCAATTCCTAACTCTCTGTGTTTGCCTCCTGGGGTCCTAGATAGCTTTTCCTGTCAAATTAAAATAGAAAAAAAAGATAAATAAACATGAGAAATTAAGATTGTCTAGGTAGGTGAAGGAGAAAGGGAAAGAAGCAAGGAAATAATGTTCTACAATTATTACCAGAGCTAAGAGAAACAAAATTACTTGATCATAAATTCAGGATAATCTGGTTTTCTTTATGAGTTTCCCTTTTAATAATGAAAGGAAGGTAACACCTTAGTGTACCCGGATGAATTAAAATGCCTATTTGTAGAAGCAATCCTCAATAGGGGTCTTTAATAGAATCTGTGAACAATTCTAGAGTCAGATAATTTAGCTGTAAAAAGGCAATATTAATAGCTCACCTCTGGGTACACAGCCCAGGCTGGACAGGAGTAGGAGGAAGGGAATATTGGCAGGGAAGGCTGGGGGGTTTATTTGCATTATCCCAACTTCCTGCAGCCAAAAAGCTTCACACAAGCAGCTCTATAAAAAGGGGGGAGAAGCCAACAAGCACCAGATCTCTAAATTGTCTGCCTTGTTTATCAAATCACACACTCAAGCTTTGGACTGGAGGAGCCTGGACAAAGAGTACAAAAAAGTGGGATACCAGTTCACAGATGTATTTTTTTAACCTCATTATTCTAAAAGAAATAAAATTAACCAAAAAACTCCCAAACTTCTTTTAAATATAATTGATCAAACATTTCAACTTAACTCCTCAGCAGGATTTAATGCACCTGAAAAAATATCTAGTTATTTCATCTGCTTCTGCTCTTGAATGAAAGTTCCCCAAAGTTTCCACAGTCTGTGTCCTAGAAAATGTGTGTACATGAGGAATGCACCTAATTTTAATGATGTATCATACCAAAAAAGACAATGACTTTAACACTGAAAAATATTTACTTCCTAATTTTAAAGAGGGTTTTCTCATTAATTTTTGAAAGATAATATATAAAATATCTGAAGTGTCTTCTCAGTTATTTTGAGCAAATCTGACAAAGATGCTGCTCATGAAAATTCCAATCAGATCTTATTAGCTGTAGTTCAATTCCATATGTGGCAGAAATATGAAGAGAAAAAACAGATGAGAGGAAAGAGTTCAGCCCAGCTATGGGTATCTGCTACTCCTGCACCAGGAAAGTGGAACAATTCCAGACTTCAGAAAATCAGAGGGTTGTTATTTGGGGTTTGAAATGGGACCAGGGCTCTCTTTTCAGAGATTTGCAAAAGGTAGAAAATTTCTTTGTATCAGTCCCTGGCAACCTTCATTTTCCATAAAGATGAAAACATCCACTGTTGCTGAAGAACCACAAACCCACGAGTTTACTGAGTAACTGCAGGAGCTTTTTGGAAAGATTCTACAGAAACTACAGAAAATTGACTTTTTCAACCCAATCAGCTTGGTTTTTATGATGAAGTGGATTTATGAGCAAGACTGGGAATAAAGTATTATCAAAATTATAAATATTCCAGCCTGCCAACTTACACATAAGGGTAGTTCTGGTTCACTCCTACCAACCCCATTCCTCATCTTTTCTACAGATTTTCTCCAATAAGATTCAACCTCCCATGCTGAAACTGCCCATCTCCCCCTAGAAAAGCAGAAAAAAAGGACAAAAGAAATATCCAAACCTGCATCTTTTCTCAAGGTAAAAACTGAGATGTTGCTCCAAGCAAATATCCAAACCATTGCGCCCCCAGTGTAGGAGTGGCACACATGATCCCAGGACTGATTTCACATCAGGCTGCTCTACACAAGCCCTAAAATCTTGTGAAGGGTCTTTAATGTATAATACAAGAATTTCTTATTTCACAAACGTTGTTCACCTTCACCACAAGGAAAAAAATTCTACTGTTCTCAATATCAGTTGAGTAGAAATGAAAACAAACTAAATTTGGCAGATTATGATAAAGGTAATTTTCTTCTAGGGAAAGGTGAGAGGTACAAATAAGGTTTAATCCATACAGAAATTAATTCCCGGAAAATCTGTTTCTGTGGAGTTCACACACACTGCTCTGGACACAGCAAAGATGTGGAGCTGTTGGGGTGAGCCCAGAGAAGGCCATGAAGATGCTCCAGGGAGAATCTGCTCTGGGGCCAGGCTGGGAGAGGGGAAGGCTCTGGAGAGACCTTAGAGCCCCTTGCAGGGCCTGAAGGGGGCGTAGAAAAGGGAGGGACGGGGGCTTTTTATACGTCAGCCAGGGACAGGACAAGGGGCAGTGGTTCCAAACTGCTGGAGGCAGGGATAGGTGGGGTTTGGGGAAGGAACCCTGGCTAGGAGGGTGGGCAGGACCTGGCACAGGGTGCCCAGAGCAGCTGTGGCTGCCCCTGGATCCCTGGCAGTGCCCAAGGCCAGGCTGGGCAGGGCTGGGAGCACCCTGGGACAGTGGGAGGTGTCCCTGCCCATGGCAGGAATGGAACTGGATGATCTTTAAGGTCCCTTACAACCCAAACCATTTTATGATTCTAATAATTCCCATGAGTCTATTCCCCTCCTGAATTCCAACATACACTTTATAGGGAGTTGCTATCAACTTGCAGCATGATGGATCCATTTTCATGATTGGACAGGTAAGCAATAAGTCTATGCCTTTTTCCTTCCTCTTTATTTTAATATCTATTCAATTTTGTTATTGGGCTATTATATTTTGCTGTTGCAATTTAAACCTTTTATCAGAAATAAATCTTTGAGTTCTATTATCTTGTAACAATTCTGTAGGGACAGGCATTTCAAGAAGCTGAAAGATAAAAATGAGAAGGAAAAGAGCCTTTTTTGCAGGCCTCTATTAAAGTTTTCACACTGCTACATTAGAGCTATAAAATAGCATCTCTGATAATAACTCATTACAATTCCATAATACACATGGAATATGTTATGCTGTATTAATCAACAATTCTGTTTTGCTAACTTATTAAAATCATTCATTTGAAATTACATATTATTTTAGTGCCATCTTGTCGCTGATTTATAGTGAAACAAAGTTTATTGATAGTTTCTTATTCGCCTGAGACCTCATGAAATTTGCAAATAA
The DNA here is from genome assembly GCF_027579445.1 of Ammospiza nelsoni. NCBI lineage: Eukaryota > Metazoa > Chordata > Aves > Passeriformes > Passerellidae > Ammospiza > Ammospiza nelsoni. Next base: position 3,381,194 of record NC_080635.1, read on the forward strand.
TGTTGGTTCTTTCTTATGTGTGCTTTTAGTCAGTAGACATCACTAAGGTAGAATGAAAAACACTTGACACAACTGAAGTGGTCACTGGCTTTGGGTTTTTTGAAGGTAACACTCCAAGAGAAGAAGATAAGGAAGAAATAAAAGCAATGAATGGAAGTAGTTGTGAAATGTGTTGGAAACCTGCAGAACTGCAGCAACAAGAGGAATCTCTTTCTCCCTGAGCCAGCATCAATGATTCATTAGCCACTTGCTAAAACTCAATAATCAGTTCATGATTTGCTGAGTTCAACCATTATGAAAACAATATACAGAATCAGTAAATAATGGCCTCTGATGAATCTGCTGCACTGTATTCCTTTTGAAGGATAACAATAGAAAGATCCAGAATAAAAGTAGAAAAGGAAGCAAATGAACCCAGTTAATCACATAGAAACCCAACTTTGTATTGTGTATCTGAATCTCTGTGCATCCAACTTCTTTATAGGCTCAACACACCTGCCTGTCTAAAAATGAGTTTGTTTTCAACCCCCAAATTTCAGATTCTGTTCTAGCACACTGCAAAGTAATAGTGTGGTGGGTTTTTAGGGGGGATTGTTCTTTTAAATTTTTTTAGCATATTCTGAAGCAAGAAAAATCTCTTTCTGTTGAGCACCACTGGCAGAAGTATTTTTCACATGCAGCAATATGTTCTCACTGTCATGTCTCAGAAGAAATCCCTTGGGGCTCAAGATCTGTGCATGTAATACCCACACAGAAAATTAAGCCTCAATTGACTCCACAGAAAAACACCAAATCCCACCTCTAAGAATATCTAAGCATTGTTTTTTAATGATGATTAATGAGATCCTTTTTAGGGTTCTAATATTAGTTACACCCATTTGTGCCAAGGCTAAATTTGATCTAGTCAGGGATTTCTTTAAAATGCTGGCCTGGGAGATAATGAGTCTCACAAATTTCTCCAGCACTCAGGAGAATGCTGGATCCTCACAGAATCTCAAGACCAGCGCATCTTTCTTCCTCTGAATCGAAACCCTTGCTGCCTCTGTTTTTTAAGTTTGAACATGGAGGTTTGCTCCTGTGAATGGGGTTCCAAAGGAAAGGAAAAAAAACCCTTCAGTCCCGTCCGGCGTGTATTTTGAAAAGTTTAGCTTCCCTAAGGTGTTAACAAAAGGAATTCTACTTGTGGGAAGAGATGATTAATCCGAGGCGCTCCAATGCTGTAATGATGAAAAGGACGCTCAACAGGTCGGAGCCTTTCGAAGGGAGGGTTCACTCATCTCTGCCAAGGTGTGGTTCGTGAAGCAGCTTTAGCTCTTGACACAGCAGAGGGCACCTCGGAATAATACAGCCTCTCTCCAGGGAACAAAATGCATTTCCAAGCCTTTTCTTTGCCAGGTTAACATTTGACAAGCTTGCTTTAATGCTCCTTCTCCCCAAGTAGCTCAGATGAGGAGGACAGAAAAAGTTTGCGGCAGAGGAGGACAGAAGGGAAAGGAATTCAAGATTTTCAAAACAGTGCCAAAGAGCAGACTTTCTTTCCTTGCTGCAGACACCAGGTAATGAGTACAAATGGATGGACCAGAGATTATTCTGGAAGACTGGGCCAAGGAATATGGGGGTTGCTCAGCTTTTGCACACAAAGACGCACACACTAAATCTTCTGTAATCTTATTCCTTAAGTGTATGGGCTGAAAACTGAGTAATGCTTAAATCCTACTGCTCCACACAGCCAACAGAAGTCAATTAGTCCAACTTCAGCATTGCATTCATTTCCCTACTGTTTAATTATTATTTAGAGGATACCAAAAAGGTGCACAGCTGTGGAAAGGTACAGACCCTGTCCAGAAGATCAGCTGTTGTAAGTTCACCCTAATATCGATACAAATAATGGAACACACTTTTTGCTCTGGAAAATGGCAGTCAAAGCAAATTGGGCATTCTGAGCTGGGCTCTGGCAGCCTTTTGAATTGCTTTCATTAGAGTGTCAGCCTCTAAAAAAATAATGTGACAAAGGAAGGGTGGCTGGTGAGCTGGCAATCATACAACGTCTAAAGATCTGAGCCCTTCTGTAATGATCATATGTGATTTACAGAATCAAAGGGTCAAATTCTGCCCTCAATTACACACCTATTGCTAGGTGGTACAGCACCACGTGGCAGGTGAATTAGAGAGATTATTGTGTTTCTAAAGAAACAGAAAAATGCTCTGTGGCCTTCAAAGTAGCCAATTCAGTGTTGATCCTGTATTGAATAACAACATATAAATGTACGGAAATATCAGAGCATCTTCGGGGAATTTTTTAATACAGATGTTTTGTGGAGCAACAGAACTGCTGCAGTCTCTGGCACTTGTCTAACATTCTGCATCTCTGGTCTAATATTCCATGTTCCACAAGTCAAACTCTGGAAAGGAAAAATCTGGCATTGTTTTGGGCTGCTCGAACCTTTAAGCTTTGGCTGTTTGTCAGCCGTTCCTCCTCTCTGCTGCATCCGGTGCTATCATGGGACAAGTGCTTCTTATTTTACATTTCTGATGTGTCTCTTAACTAATCCATACACAGTCTACAGAAGGATTAATGCAATTATTCCTCAGATGCACAAGTTATTTAATTTAATTTGTAAATAAATTACTTTTTTTACTCAGAGCTAGAAATTAATTCTGACTTTCCATTTGGGCAAGACACACAGACGCAAAGTTCAGGACAGTTGTGAGAGCAGTCTGACCAACAAATGGAACTAACACAGGAGGAAACAATGGAGAAGGAAATTAAACAATGAGTAGGACTATTAAAGAACAGCTCCATGGATTTGGACATGCCACAGAAACAGCCTTGCCCCAACCTCTCCTTGTCTCTTTTATCCCACTGGAAGAAATGATGCCATAATTTATGTTGAAGGTGCTGATTCCCTGACATTTTAAAGGAACAAAATTTTCTGGATCTTCCCTTTCTTAGTTAATACACATGCACACCCTCACACAAAACATATGTTAATAACTTCAGACCACAAATTTAATTTATCTCAGCTTTCCACCTGACATCATTCCCTGTCATGTGGCGCATACCCATCCGTAAACAAAATGGGGATTCATTTCCATAGCAACAGCAAGTGGGACTTTGATCAGCTCCAATGATTATTTGTAGGCACACACATTTACAGATATCAAAATCCTAACTGAAGGCTGGTTACCTTTTTTTTCGTTTTTAAATGAAAGCATCTCAGTTGGTTTACATGTAGGAGCAGGAATGCAAGTAAAGGCACCTAAAAATACCTCTGGATAGCAATGGAAGCCAGTGGCCATTAGCTCGGTGTCACTTGCAGTTCCTTGGGAATACAGATATTCCTAATATGTATATCTGATGTACGTGTCCTGTGGCCAATGAAGTATTTTCTTTGTGTTCCCTGGCAGATGTGTGGGTTCAGGCTGCACATGCAGGTGTTTGGGGGCTGGCTCATGTGGGATGAGGAGAGGTGGTAGCCTGTGGCTTGACAGAAAAAGAGAAAAAAAATCTGAACAATGTGTTGAAAAAGACTCCAGTCAGAGCTGCACAGGACCAGCTGTTTTTTTCTAATTAGAATAACAAGAATAGCACATGCTAAAATGTTTTTTTTTTTTTTTTTTCTCAAAAGCAATGAATGCTTCAGGAACTATAAGGGATGAGCTCTAAAACCTATTTAAATTAAGGAATGCTTCAGGAGCCATATGGAGAAGAAAAAGAAAAGGCAAAAGTAGAGAAATGTTTTATTTTTAGCTAAATCTGAAGCATTTCGATTCTTCATCCAATGTTCCACAGAAATTATCTTACTTTTAAACTTCCAAAAATGTCGGTGCTGATGCTTATTGTATCATGGCTTAAACAAGATATTTCAAACACTTAGTGCATTTCAGCAGGGTGTTCTTGCAGGCATTGTAAATTCCATTCTATGCCCTGTACATGCACTGAGATATATTCCCTATGATATATATCTGGTAATGTATGAGAGCTGCACATAATGAAGTATGTGACAAACACTCCAAACACACCCTCTATCATCAGTCTTTTCTCCTCTTCTCTTTTTACTTCTTCTTTTTCTTTTTATTTTTTTTTTTTCCTTCCTGAAGCACTGATGATTCCAAACTTTGACTACAGGAATAACATTTGTAACAACTACGGCATTCTGGACATCTGCACTGTTAGAGTACTTTAGAATAAAGTCACATGGCCATAGGGAAATTTCACAGAATTCAAATCACAGTGACTTGCCAAGGTGTATAACGAGTTTGTTTTCAGCTGTTCTTCTCATGAATAATTACCAAGCAGGCATATCCTAAAGCTAGCACAAGCTGTCAGTTCACCAGAAATATTCAATATTTAAAACAGAATTTCGAATTTAGAATTTCATAAATGAAAATAATTACAGCACAGGCAAAATAGCACAGTTCAAATGCTGTCAGGTACTTCTTGCCTATCCACGAGGCTTCCCACAACCAGACGCTGCAGTCACATTAAATTATTTTTACAACCTAAAGAAAATCATGCAAATGCAAGAGGAACTGCAAGGATCTTCTTTTTGCCCAGAACTAATACTTTGCTCTCATTTTCCTGACTATTCCTTCCCCAAGCACAGAAAGAGACAACATAGTTCAATCCCAAGACTTCCATCTGTTCCGTTCCCTTTGGATCAAACGCATGCCGCGTATTCTGCTGCACGCAGAGCCACCAGCAGGGCAGAGCTGGACCAGAGGGAGGACAGGCAGCAGTGAGGTGGAAGTTCAGGGAACTCCAAGGCTCCCTGAGACCCTTCACCCCAGGCAGGAGCCCACAGGAAGCCCAGCCCTTGCTGTGCCCATGGCAGAGGCTTTGGGAAGGATTTCATGGTTGGTGTCCACCTGCCTGAGAGAAGGGACCGAAGCCAAGGGGAGCAGCTCAAGGACAGGGAGCTCACAGCTCCTCCAACATTCCCTTAGAACCCTCTGTTCCACCAGCACCTCTGTCCCTCCAGAAAAGAGCAGCTCCTCTGTCCCATTCCTGGCATTGGGGTTTGCATCCCCAAGGGATGGTTGTGAGCCAAGGGAAAAGCGCTCGCCTTTCACACAGGGCTTAATATCGGCACATTATTCTAATATTATGAAAATCTTTATTGCAGCTTGAATAATGCCCTGAAATAGATATTGTGCTGGTTAATAAATTACATTTTCAAATGAGAGAGATTTTATCACCAAAACATCTCATGATTAATTTCTAATGTGAAGCTTATGGCCCGAACTTAAAACATTTGATTTTGCATTTGTGTTCAAAGGTTGAGCACTTAGTAAAGTTTCTATAAGAAACTTGCTGGATTTTTTTTCTCCATATTGAAAAAAAAAACACTAACCTGTTAATCCACTATAACTTCATAACCTCAATTACAGCTCTTGAGATGAAGGTGATTAAAAATAAGTATTTTCCCCTACTTTCAAAGAGCAGGTCACAACTTCCAAAGAAATCCTGTTTCAAATTTTGCAACGATACATTAAGGGCAATAATTAGAATTGGTCAGAAATGTTCCATAAGATGTTTTTTATTTCTCAACCACTTCTAACTGTAACTACTTGGAGTTATGACATTTTGAGTAGTAGCACTGAAGTAAATAGTGTTATTTGTATAGAAAGAAAGAGGAGATAATATAAAACTGTGTGTGCTATGAGAAAAATATAAGGTAGTAAAATTAGGAATTCACAGCTCCCAAATTAAATTCTGGACCATGAGACCTAACTTCTGCTCAAACAGGTTGTTTTTTTTTAATTAATAATTGATATTAATCAGCATTTTGCTGAACTTGGCCCACTGCTAAGATTTGTGGTCCTGTTTTCTAATACCTGTGACTAATTTGCTGTTGCTGTTTGTGGACAGCCCATGCTCCATCTAAACCCATTCTCAAATGATCAAATGAATCAATAAATATGGGTGCCAGAGTTCACAGGGAAAAGCTGCAACTCCCTTTCTCCATTCTTCTGGATATGTTTGAGTCTCAAGGACTAAGAGCTAATTTTTTCAGTTGATTATTTCCAAGATCAACACAGCACTGCAAATTTGCTTATACATTTGGCATTCATCTTGTTAATATTTTCAAGAAATTAATCAAAATTTTGCTTTTCTAACTGCTAGCCAATCAATAATCAAATACTACATTATTTACAAAGAGTTGGAAAAATAAGCCTAAAAGAAACCAAGGAAATTGTACCCCAGACAAAAATATGCACAGTTCAGACTTTAATCCTATTATTTGCCAGAATGTGTGCTTAATTTTAAGCACAAAAATTAGTCCAGACTAATGATTTTTTAACCCCTCTTAAATGGCTGAACAGGTTGGCTCATATTATTTCCTAAGCACATTTTGTGTGGAAACACAGCAGCTGTAAATGGGGTAGGCAAAGCTCACAGCAGCACCAGATTCCTGGGCCTGGTGATGGGATAGAATTAAAAATAAAAGTAAAACTAAAATTATTTGTGCATTTGGAAGAATTATCACTCCTGCCTAAAAATCACTTTTTGTTTTATTTTGAAGTTATTTTCTAAATAAATAAATTGTTGCTGTGAAAAAAAAAAATATACCTAAAATCTGAGAAAAAAAAGAGAAACATTCTACCAAATCCCTCTTGTCAGTCCTGGCTTTTTAGAGGTTTTCCTTTTTACCTGCAATACTTCTCCAAATTGTGTCTGTGGTTGATATTTCCTACCCTGCCTTCTTTCCATGGGGAGCTGGAGCTCCACCTTCTTCTCTTCACATTTGCAATCCATTTTAATAACTTTGTCTCCTGCAACAAATAAGAATTTTGCCATTGTCTTTAGGGGAACAAGAGCAGATTTTCAGGGAGCTAAGCTGTATAGGTTTTTGTCTCATTTTAATCAGGATGTTGGTTGCACAATTCAATACTGATTGTGTAATCAGAAAGCAAGAAGAAACACAACACAAATGAATTACTATGGAAAAATTGTCCTCATAATGGGGTCATGAAGCATAGAGATATACATTTATAATGCTCTGTCAAATTACATTATGCAAGGAAATAAATTATGTTAAGAGAAAATATGTTTTAATTACGAGCACAATACTTCTTCAAATTGGGGGAAAATTGCTAACATTATTATTATTATTATTATTATTATTATTATTATTATTATTATTATTATTATTATTAATAATAATAATAATAATAATAATAATAATAATATTTAGCCTCAATATGCACAGAAGTGCCCACACATCCCCTGCTGTTAAGGAGCCTGTGAGTGCACAAGAACTAAATTTAGGAGTGTAACATTTTCCAATTATTCTCTTGCCTGTAGTTTTTTCCTGCCCATCAATGTGTAAAATAAAAGACCCAAACAGTCAGACAACAGCAGTTTGTTGCCATGCACATGACAGCAGTTGTGCTGTGCTCTCACTAAGTGTGTGCCTCATAAAGTAGATTATTCAAATCACACAAGTAGAATACAGAATAATAAAATAAAGACAAAGCATAAGGTTGGGGGGGGGGGTTTAGTTTTCTTTTTTTTAATCCAAACAGGATCCAAAAAGAGCATCCTGGTGAGAAAGAGGATGTTGTCAGGTTACACAATTCACCCTGTAATTGTTAATGGAGTTTGGGTAAGTGCAAAGGCAAAGACAAACTTTATATAATCCTTTATAAAGAACAGATATCCATTATAATACCACAGGTATGAGCCCTGCCTGCCTGTTAGATAAATTTAGAGATCATATCCATCTTTTAAAATCTTTATTTCTCCATATCTTTCCAGTTTGGCCACAAATCAAATCACAGTTGCTCAAAGTGCTGAGCAGAAAAGAGAGACAAGACTCTGCTTCCTCAGCCTGGCCACACAATTAATCCCAAAGCAACAACCACAAAAAAAAGGCTCAGCCCCCAAAGCTGTGCCCAGGGAAAGGGGGTCCCTCCTCCCAGCCCCAGTTTTAAGGGTAACAGCAAACAGCTTGGAAAAGACACAGGAATACAAAGCTGGGAAATATTCAGCCTTTGCTTCAGCACTCCTGTGAAAACCCTGAGTACACAAAGAAAAGGAAAAGACATAGGAAAGGGGAAGTTTGGCCATGCACTTCTCGACCCAAAATTTAATTTTATTTGTTAAATCATTGCTTTTAAAAGAATTTTAAAATCCTTGCCTGCTCACCCAAAAGGTTCATGGATACACTAAAGCATCTTTCTTACCACAAGGTGGCATCTTCTTATTTTTGTATGAAACATCTGAATATTTACATAATTTGAATAATTTTCAACACCTGAACGTTTCTGATTTTTTTTTCTTTTTGTGACAGCCATTTAACATCTGTGCAGATACCCAGTGATGGTGTTAGACTTCACCACAAAGTGCTCCTGGAAGTTTCTGTGGCTGCTTTTCATGGACCTGTTCACAGCCACCACATATTCACTGAATCCCCTCCCCAACAATGTGCTGACAACACTCACAGGAACCCACAAATACTCCTCGAAAATTCCAGGGCAAGCCAAATTAAGAATTTACAGCACGCGTTCAAAATGCTGAGCTTTCTCCCCAAACTCCTATTGAAAAAGCACATTACTGGATATCTCAGCATGCAGATATTTTAAAATATTACACAGAAACCCACTACAGCCAGGGAACTTTACACTCCAGACTCTGTAACATAACTCAAACCAATTCTACAAACACAGGAAAATGCATAAAAAGCATCAGCAGGGTTTTGTTCAAATCTGCCCAGCTCACTACTAATAAAACCCGTATGAGAAGTAAAAAGGGAAAAGTTTAAAGCCTGTCTCTAACAACTTTGATTTTGCACAGTCACTGGTCTCCTTCCAAAGGTGAAGATTTTCAGCTCATCAAGAGCACAATGTCCAGTGACAACGTTCAACTTAACACAAGCAGGAATTACTGCACAAAGTGAGAAATCAGAGCACTGAGTTCCTCTGACAGAACTCAATCTGACCCCACTGCTCTGAAATTGCTTTAAAAGCAAAAGAGAAAAAAGGAGATTTTTATTTTTAAAATACTACAAGTTCATTAAATGTGGTCCCAGATCTGCTGATTCAACTGCAAAGGTGCTGGTGACTTCCAAAGGCTGTGGACTCGCGCTCCTGTCCCACAGCTAAGAGAAGTTTACCTTGCACAGTACACCAAAAATTGAGATAAATTCCATGCTAAAACTTTTTCAGGATGAAATTAAATTTAATGCTTCTGAGATGTTTCAGAAATGCTTCTCTGCTTCCTCTAACTGGTCCTAACTAAAAACTTTATTCTCACATACTCGTCTATTGTTAAGTTCAGGGACTTTATCTTTTAAAAGAAAATTGGCTTGGTTCCTTAATTTGAGACAATTTATCTAAAAGAAATTTTAATTTTAGATGCTTGATTGTGAAATGAAGGTATTTGAGTTAAAGGCAAGAATTCTCTCCTTTGCAGCTAACAGTTTCCAGGCACAGTAATTCTGAATGTTGCACCATTGGAGAAGAGCATCAGAATATTTCTAAACCTGGTTCTTCCCCACTCTATAAGGAAGATATTGAACATATATTTTTGCTTTCCATGTGCTCTCAGTTTTCCCCTTTTTGTCCCACCTGAGACCCCCACCCAGGAGGTGGATGTGCAGATCCTGATCTGCTTGGCTGGGAATGAGGAACTTCCCTGACAGCAGAATCAGGGATCCATTTAGAGTAGCGAGACTGGGCTGCAATTACCTGCAAACACAAATGAAGCAACAGCTCCAACCATTACGTTTATTCCCAATTATCTGCAGCTGCAAAAACATACAGACAATATTTTTCATTCACAAAATGCCTTTTTTTGGCCCCAGACAAAAATTAGGTTCTATCTCTTATCTACTGTTCTGGTAAAGCTTTCAGAAAGCAAGTCCTAGAGCACTGAACTCATGTCTAGCAGACCATCTGCAAATCAAATTATTTCCAAAATTATCCAGTGAAGCCACATCACTTGGAAGAGACAGGTTTGATTATTGCTTCTAAAGTTACCTGAGAGCTGAAAATAAAGAAACTCCCCACTCCTGAATGCACAAGCAATGGGTGCTTGTACAAACACACTACAAATGACACTGCTCCACCTCAAGTAGAAAACAACTTGTCAAACCTGGAGAAAACTCCTGTGGGAATTTTAAGGGGTATTCCTTTACAACTAACTAGCCTGTAAAAATTACTTAGTTTTGATTTAATGGCAAGTAGGTAAGAATAAAAACAATCCTGTGCTATATCACTAAGCAGTTCTCTTGATGTTTGGAGCCAAAACAATCAAGGGGACTGTTGTATAAATGATCTTTTCTAGTTCCACTGGAGCTGCTCTAATTTAGGAGCTGGAATTCTGGCCTAACACAGGAAACAACAGCACAAAGCCCAGTTTCACTTTACTGAACGTGATCTTACTGGTAATTTTCTTTGTCAGAAAATGCCTTGATTTGTGTGCAGCAGATACAAACTGAGCAAGTGCCCAGGTATTAGAAGCACAGGATGGGACATCCTCGAGCACAGGCTTGTGCCTCCAGTCTCTTCTGGGCTATCAGTTCATGCTTAGAAAGATAAAGGCTACCAACAAAATAACTCAGGGGCAAAACCCTCTGTGCTGAATGAAAAGGAGGATTATTGGTGTCTTTACTGGGGGGTGAAATCTAACCCTCCACTGGACACCAGCAGGCCTAGCAGAGAAACTGTGACAATTCAAAGTATTAAACTCCTCTTCTGTATTTTACACTTCACAGCAGATAAATTCATGTGGCTCAGGCAGCTCTGTTCAGGAACTGAGGACACCCCACAGAACACACAGATATTTGTTGGCCCTCACATCCAACTTAACTTCACCATTCTGTATCTGAGACGCTTCCCTGAGCAGCACAACCACCCCTCAAACAGCTCCTGGTCCAGCGGCACCTCTGCTGTTATCCCCACACCTCCTGCATTATCCTGAGCTCTTTTGCTTTTACCAGAATTTAACAATGTAAATTAAAAGCCTCTGTGGTATTAGCAGTTACCATGGATCACATGCAAGGCTCTGCTGTTATTCCACCTTACAAAGCAGCACTGAAGGAATTCACAATCCCAATATGCTCGGTTAGCAGCTGGCTTTTCCACGGCAGCTTTTTCAAGCTACCTCTCCATGAATTGCAAGAGAGGTATCGATAATTTCCAGCTAAATTGATACATTTTGCCTAGAAACCAGAATTCTTCAACATGTTAGTACAAGAAAATGAAAAGCAGATCTTTTATTTTGGGCTTCTCTGTTATTCTCATAAATAAGTGGAGCAGACAGCTGACATCTCCTTCCAGTTTACTCCACATTTCCTTTAATTTATCAATGCAAAGTTATTTAGCAGAGTGTCATTAATAGAATTTCTTCAAAGAGAGAAACATTATTAGATATGTTAAATCTCAACAATGTTGCTTCACAGCTGTAGCCATGGATTTTTTTAGGCATTAATTGAACATCTGTGCACTTTAATTAATTTGAAAAAAATGCAATGGGGGGGAAAAAAAGGAAACAGTAGGTACTGTTGAATTTAAGGAACTAATTTTAGTTTTCCAAACCTCCTCAAATAATGATTCTTTTATGTGCACATCAGAGTCATAGCAGAGGTTATTTATCATGTGGCCACACTGCACTGGGTGAGGCTGATGCTCCTACACACCTGCAGCAGTCAAAGCAGCTGCCTGAACTATCCAAGAGAAATGATGGTGAAAGGATTGTCTTGTCCTCTCCTTGAGCACCCAAAAAAGATCAAATTGTACCAAACAAAACCCAGGCCTGCTGCACACACAACCTGGAACTGTCAGCCACAAGTGATACCACACACGACAAACTTGTAAGCACCATCCACAGTTAGGATCACACCTTTCACATTAATCCTGAGGGAAAAATAGGAGCATTTTCTGCACAAATTATATGAACTGGGTGAAGGTGAGACTTCTGAGTCTTTCCAGATCTCCTTTAACAACTATTTGTCTGAGGGATGACACTCACTGAAGAGCTTAAATAATTATAATTAATGTCTGAGGAATGTTAAAGATGCAAAGAACCTGTAGAAAGCACTTTATTCCACAGCCCCCTTGTCTACACTGGAGATTTTTCCTCACAAAGATCAATCACTGCTCATACTGCACTAAGCATTATTGTTTGATACTCTGCAAAACATTCCAGGCACTACTTCAAATTAGAGGGGGAAAGAAAGGTGCCAAGTAAAAACAACTTTTAAACTGGATTAAAGCATGGAATACCATAATTCCAAAGCTCTCCTGTTGAATCATATATCCATAATTACTGGAGACTATTTTGAAACACCTTTTACAGTGTTGGGACTGTTCAATGTCATGTTCAAATCACTCTGAGGCTGTTTGGGTGTTTTGTTGTATTGCTGTCCATGAAAATACAACTCCCTGGCACCTTCCCAGCACGAGATGCATTGGAATAACCCCTGGGCTGGCCTTTGGCTGGCACTGGAATGCAGATTCCAAGCAGGTAAGAAGTTTCCCCACACACACTCCCAGTGTTCAGCTGCTCATAATCTGCAGCACTCACAATTTATCATCGAAGCCAGAGCCTTGCTGCCAACTTATCAAAGTGGCCACTGAATGCATCTGATCAAGTCTGAGCATCTGGCTCTTCCCTGTTCCTGACATTAGCACAGACAACAGAATCAGTGGACTATTGAATGCAATTACAGTAAGCGAGACAGACAATAAAGATTGATAGTGCCTTCTCTTTTTATCACACACAAAACTAGTGGGGGTTAAAGCTTTGCCTTGAGCTGCCTTCATTTAACAATGATTGAAAATATGCAATTGTGACGGTAAAACACTGCAGCCTGTACCACTTCATTTACTGGACACATTATCAAATTAAATGAAAAGTGAACTGCCAAAAGCAACAGTTATTATATATTAATGATGAATATTTACTTAGCATTGTTCACAAATCACACCGAGAACAGAATCCTTCTTGTTATCTTCTTTGCAGGCTACAGATGAGTAGTTTAACATTTCCATGTTTACGTTAAATCTTCTGTCTGCAAATCTCCAAATTCAGACATGTGCGAATGGTTTTGTGACCATCCATGTGGTTACAAACGTGTAATTAATAAAGTGCTCCAGCAGTAAATGAATCCTAATTGCTGCAGGGATTCTTTACCTCAAATCACTGTTGGTATTCTTGAAAATACTTCACTAACCAAAGAAACTACAGAAAATTCATATTTTGTTTCCAGCAGGCTTTTACATGGTGGGTTGTGTGGTGTGCAACAGCTTCCAACAAATGGAAAATCCAGGAGAAGCCAGCATTGTGGATTTATCATGATTTATCCATCTGTTGTATGGGATTTCAAATTGGTTACTGGTCTTTGGTTACTGCTAAAAGTATGTGGTACATTGGAAGTGCACTGACAAGTAAGCAGAGTTTTGCAAGTGAATGATTATTTTGCTTTAAAATTTAACTCCTTGTTTTTCAGGAGCTGCGCTAACAACAACATTCCTGCCTCAAATTACAGGTAAATCATGTGCCAGTGGGTGCCAATAACCTATGGAATGACAGAGCTGATCACGTCATGGATATGGCCTAGTTTGTATTGATTTTTAGTAGCAGATAAACCAAGAAATTTTTTTTATCACAATGTCATGTAAGCATTGATGCCACATAGAAATTAAGAAAAAATGGTCTTTTCTACAACCTCAAACTACACTGTTAAAAAAACAAACCCAAACCCCATATATCTCTGGTCAATTTTAGATCAACTGCAATAAAGCAGCAGTTGGACAACTGCTGGGTTTGGGGTTCCATATCCCACAAATGCAAACATCTGGTCCTTGTCAGGCACTGAAATCCATGCTGGCAGATTTTGGCAATGCTTGCTCTAGAGAGGATCTTGATGCAGGCACTAATGTCTGTGCAAGTGGCATGGTGAGATATATGAGCCTAAATGACCAAACTGAAGTTTAAACAAAAAAAGGCATTGGTTTTTTTTGCCCCATGTGCAGCCCTGGGTAGGAAAATAAAGCCATTCCTAAATATTCACTAATCCCTGAGATGTATTCTCTCAGTTTTCCTTCTTTTTTTCAAGCAAACCAATTACATTCCAGGAATTTGATTTTTACAAATTGTTGCTGTAAAGAAACTGTGGACTGAACAATACAAAAGAAGAAAACTGAGGAAAGAAGTTTGTTTGTTTCTGGCCATATGCTGGCATATAAACAATAAAAGTGACAAAGACACAAATATGCCACAATGGAAAACTATGTGCAGATCCCACGCAGTAAATTGAAAAAGCAGCATGCTGCATGGTTCTGTTTAACAATAGTGCAAAAATAACTGTAGGAAACTCTGGCTAAGGCGGCCCAGAGACAGTTTTGGAAGGGAGGCATCAATTGACAAACTACAAGTAGAACAAATGAATTATCTTAAGCCTACTGAAAACAGGAAACCAAGGACACTTCTATTTTCAAATGACATTTATTATCACTCCACCCCCTCCCCTTTTTAAGCAGAAAACAAAGCTAAATTTAACTAAAACTTTTTCAAGAAACACAATCATTTTATTATGTTCCCATTTGCTGGAAGTATCTAGAAAAACTGTAAGTAGAAATTTTTTTTCCCATCTAAGCCACTTTTTCCATTTGAATCCCCATAAAAAGAAACAATGATCCGTTGCACAAAGCAAGAGAACTACTGAAACTTGGTTTGCCACGATCACTTTTGGCTCTGCCACACCACCTCATGCCCCTCATCATGCAAAGGACAGCAGTGAATGCTGTGGTGTGTCCCACTGCTGCTGCCAGCAGAGAAAAATGGCATCAAATGAGCCCTGACCATGTTTTCCTCACTGAGGTATCCCCATCCCATATCCAGACACTGGTAATTATGCAACTCATAAAACATAATGACTTTGAGATGTTGCTCTGCTCTGCAAACAGGTTTAGAAATGCCAAAGTCACTGCAGGGAGAAGAGGAACAGAGCACAGGCTGAACCTCTCATCCTCAGCAAGCTGGGCTGCTGTGAGGTACACTCAGAAACAGAGCAGCTGAATGCATTCAGAGGAGGCTACAACATTGCCCTGGAATTTTATTTTGGAAAATAAAACTGAACTGACAGTCACAGGAAAAAAAAAAAAAACACCAAACAAAACAAAAGTTAAAAATTTTAACCTCGATCTGCCTCAAGTCTGGGAGAAACTGGATGAGTTCTGCTCATTCATTAGGGAAAGGCACAGTCCCCACACCTCAGGGAGAATAATTTTTAGAGATAATCAATTGCATCACAGTCACAAGAATCAACAAGTGTAGTGATAGGTAAAGGGAACAGAGATTCTGATTTTCACAAAAGCTGTACTTCACATTTCCACATCCCTCCAATGTATTTCAGTCAAGATATTGTCCAGCTGCCTCATGTTTCAACAGGACAGGAATAATCAAGTCAGACATGTACCAGAGTCACTGGAGTGAGAGATTCTGCTGTCTAAGGTCTTCTCTGAAGAGCAATCAACCTTACTTTTTCCTCTCTCATTTTGCCATTCCTATTGTCTCATGTAAAAACAAAGAACCAACCACCAAATTCAAGAGTGAAGTCTCACTCGGTTTTCTCCAGTGCTGCCAGGAGAAGCCCAATCCCCAAGGCACCCTTCTGCCCTGAAGTGTCCCATGAACCTGCTGTGCTCCTTTCTCCAGGAAAGGCAGGTGCATTATTGCCAGCCCCCAGGAGTGAGGAATGGCAGTGCCAACATGCACATCCACAACAGCAAGGTACTGATGAATTTTAGTACCCTCTAAACACCCTCATTCACTCACTCATTTTAAAATATTGCTATGTGACAATGGAATAGGTCACACAGCCAAAACACTATATGAAAAACTGAATAAGAAAATATTCCAGAGTATATTCCAAACCACTTCAGATCCTAAATCTACTGATCCAAGCAAAATGCTCTTGCATCCCCTCTGAACTCTGACACAAAGCTTTGTTGTGGCATCAGACAAGAAACCCAACACCTTGTCTGCATCTGCCTAAACAATGTAATTTATTCATTGCTTTAAAAATACCACAGGTAATAATCCTTTATCCATAAATATCACAAGTTTAGGGAAAGAGCTTGTTTCAGCCACTTTGTCAGAGGCATGAAATAGGCAATATCATGCAAGATGAGAAATCTGAAAGGAGTATTTAGTGCAGAATGGGAAAACTGCTGTTGTCTAATATAAAAAGGTCCAACGTCGTCATGCTTTAATATTTCCCAAAAGCTAAATCATGTTATTCTGAGAACACCTTCAGCATCATCCCCTCCCAGTCAAAAACTAATTTCATTTTTTGCGATGTCACAAGAAAAGAAACAGCCTCGGTATGGAATATGCAAAATATAAACTTGGTAAATTCTGAAAAACTTTCCTCTCATCATCTATCTGATTGAAAAACACTTTCTTTAAAAATGTTTAGCTAAGCCTTTATGCACACTTTCAAAAACTCAAGTCTGAAATGTGTACAGAGAAGGTTTGAGTCATCCTGCCTGTCCAACTCTGAGAACAAAAAGGACAATTGTCCACAGTGATAAGAACTTCGCAGGTATTTAGAGGGTGATTGGATTGCAGCAAAATCCAGTGCAGGACATCTGTTCACTGAACCTCACGCCTCATCAAGGCAGCTTTTAATTTGCTTGTTTCTACCCCTCCTGCAACACTCTAAGTCAGTCACATTTTGTAACCATGATGGAGCATCTTCAAAAGTTAATTACAGCTGTGCTGGGCCTCTTCAGCAGAGGCAAAAAGGGAAATGTTCTGTTTCGTGGTGGTTTTGAATCAAATCTTGTCCTTAGTGAGTGTCCAGAGCAGAGGGATGCCAAAGCCTCTCTCAAGGCATTTCAATGAGAGCAGGCAGGTTTTGTAGTCACCCTCCAAAAGCCTTTGGGAGGAGGTCAGAATTTTCCTTTGGAGATCCCTGTCTCCCTTTATTGACTGCAGAGGAGTCCCAGCACAACTCATCTCCTATTTAGACCTTGAACAAGGACTTACAAGCCAAGAAGACAGGTCAGGATCCTGCAGGAAAAGCCACAAAACAGGAGCAGGTCCCTGGCAGCCTCCCACACGAGCTGGAGCTCTTTTCCTGCCTATGTCTCAATTCCATGTGTGTGAAAAAGGATAACATCCCTGCCCCAACTCACAAGGGCACAATAAACACATTAATGATTATTATACCCCCTGAAACTATGGTAATGAAGGTTGTAAGTGTGAGCAGCACCATCAGAAATGTTTCTGTGCATTGAGCTGCACTTACCAGCTCTCTCTGTCGTGCAGCACCTCCTCGGGCAGGGATCCTGGGGCAGAGCCTGGAGCGACCCTTGGCCTGTGCCCACCAGAAACTTTGGAGCATTTGTGAGCAAGGGCTGGGCTGGTGCCCCTCCAGGGGCACAGATGTGACTCTGCTTGGCAGGATGTCCACAGAGGATGGTGGCAGATGCTCCTGGTTTATTTCTTTAATTGTGTTTCACATGCTCTGGGATTTCTCAGAGTCTCCTCAACTGCTAAATTCCATTACCACCTCCATTGCCTGACCAGGCCCCTTGGCACAGCAAATACAACTTCCAAAGGGGACCTAAGGGACACCAATCCCAGAGTGCAAAAGTCTTTGGTGATGACCCTGCAGTGTCCCCTGCTCAGCAGCAGCAGATGAGCACAAGCAGGAAGGCAGAGCCTGCTCTCCTGCCCCTGCAAACAATTCCTTAAAAGCCTTTCAAGGTGACATTTTCCACCTCTTTCCCTGCACCATGTCACATAAGGGAGGATGCTGTACCCCATGGCACCACTTTTACTCATCAAGCATTTAATAGCAAAAATACTGTCATTTAAATTTTTGAAAAATTATAATTTTAGTTAACTCTGAGATAGAGCAGGGAGTTAGAACAGGCCCCCCTTCTCAAGAATCCTTTCTCTGATTTGAGCTTGAAGGTGAAACCAGTGAAGCTGCAGAGTGCACTGATGAGAAACTAAGAAAAAGAAGGAAAATGGCAACTATTGGACTAATCCTTACTCAGGACTAAAAAATCAGGCATTTAAAATTGGTGAAAAATATCTGGTTCACAGCTAAAAGCACAAACAGAAGAAATCTTGACTAGGGGCAAAACAGTAATGTCAACATTACCTTAGAAATGCCTCAGCTCAGTCCTTGAGTCCCAAGATCTCTTCAAAGCAGCTGGTTCAGGCTCTGGAAATTACAATAATAATAAAAATATAATTAAGACAGAAAATATTAGTGTAATAATTCTGGAAGATATTATTAAAAGAGCTAATAAAAGATGCTTTCCTCCTTCCTGCAGCCCCACATCTGCCCAAGAAAAGGGGAGAGAGGAGCAGGAGGGACACCTGGACATTTGGAGAGCCCTGAACACAGCAGCATGGCTGGCTCACCAAGAGATAATTGCTTCTTCCCTCTCCTCCCTAAATGTGATAAAATATAAATTATTTAAAAATTAGAGGCATTTAGAGTAACAGCCCTCCAAATGCACAGTATTTATTCCTTCTTTCATTGCCCACAGTTTATGGCATTGTCTGGCTTTGGGTGTGCATTGCTATTTTTTTCCCTCCTCAGTTTACTCAGTATAAGGCTTGCACTGATCTCATCAATAAGAAATGAATTTTGGTAACTTTCAAAACCACTATATTATTTTTCCTTTTATTTGTAGTGAGTTTTTCTTCTCTCAGTGGTATTACTGCAATAAGTCAGTCATTATTTCTTTATGTTTTCCCTCCTTTCTTTAGTATTTCATTTCCCTTTACAGCACATCTCGTGATCACAAAGAAAACAGAGACACTTATTTCTTTTAACAGTTGAAATTGCTGCAAGTGATTTAACTGTCATTTAATCTGATTCCTCTCTTCTGTCTGTGGAGAAATATGTTTAATGTACTGGAAATTATGTTAATAAGAAAAAGCATTATCTCATTTAATGAAATAAATATACAAATATTTCAAAATAAAATAAAGAGGCAATCTTCACTGAGGAAAAAATGTCTCTTATGGTTTGCATAAAATAAACAAATGAGAAAAATTAATGAATACAGTGAAATATACTGACAAAAATTATGCCTAAACTCAAAAGGGAAAAAATAAAGAGAAGGTGACTGAATTGCATCTCACCTAATCAGATGCTTTTTGAGACAACACAGAAGGAAGCTCAAAGGATCACAGTACAAATTATTTTTTTAAATTATGTTTTTACCCTAGGCTAAACTTTTCTCCCTTCCTTTTAAAATCCCTCAATTTTCCTGCCTGTTTTTTTTTTTTTTTTTTGTAATTGCTTTATTTTCTTCAATTGGCATCAAAATAATATTTATTGTTTAATGACTGCAATTGCTTCATCCTTTAATTATCTTTGATCCTGTGCCACAAAATATATTTAATTTATGGCAAAGAACTTTGAGCCCCTCTGATTTAGTTAATTGTAACAATCAATAACTGTGTTTCTAAGCTTTTCTGTTCTGAAGGATGTAACTAGCATGCACTAAGGTTAAACAAATATTGTTAGTGGGGAGAGAAAAACTTGTAGCAATTATGTAATAAAAGCATGACCACTGCAACAGAAACACATAATTAGCGATTTAATTACAGACATCAAAACAAACTAAAGATGTCAATAAAAAAAAAAAATCTCCTGTGACAAACTGATTTCATTTCCCTGTTCTGCAATTCTAGATCTTCATGTATTTCTTTCTGTTTTCTTGTTTTCCAGAAAGGAAGAGCTCAAAACCCAAAGAAGAGACTCAGTGCCATCCGTTTGGGTGTGACTGTGGTGGGGATTTGATGAAATCCTGGGATTGCTTTCTCACTGGCAGAATCAGTGCCTTCACTGCATCCCACAGGGGATTTTTTTAACTCCCCTTTCAAAGGGCCCAGCAGTGCTGAGTGTGCCGTGGTGCCAATTCCTCAGGGGAGCTGCAGTCACTTGTGTCACGAACCTTCTCAAGGCATTTTCTAAGTGCACCCGTTTCTGTCTCTGCTTCCCCACTCCTCACAAAGTGCTGTGGATCATAACAGCTCCGGCTCAGCCACTTCTGCTACCCAGAATAACCAGCCAGAGTGTGATGTGGAGAGATCTCAAGTGGCTTTCTCACTTGAAATCCAGAGTTTTACTTTCCTACAGTTTTTCTTTCAGTTTATGGGCTTGCGAGTGGGAATTTGAGGAGGACAGAAGTTGTGCAGTGAATTATTTGGGTCAGTATTAAACAGGTCACCTTTTCATTTTTAAAAAGTACCTAAAAATCCTTACAGTGAAATTCTAAACCCACTGAAGTCAGGAACAAAACTCCCAGCAGCTTCATTGGGATTTTCAACCTGTGCTTCCTGAACACGCAAGGGGCACAGCACAAATCCAGATTCACCACTCCTGACAGAAATCTTCCATCTTGAGGGCCTGCACCTGATTCATCTGGATTGGAGGCTTAAACTGCTTTTAACCATTTCGTGAGATACAAAGCAAATCCTAGAAAATGGTTGCTTTCAAGTGTAGCTTATCGTTCATGCAAAACAATAATCCATTTAAATAAATTTGGAATCACTGTTTTCCATACACATATATAAAATCCCATCCTCTGTACAAACACCAGAATTTGGTTTTAATTATGTACTTTCTTTTTCTGCTAAATTTCAATTCTACAGAAAACATTCCCTACCGGTTTTGTGATCAGGGTTTACAGAGAGATTCAGGAGAGAATAACCCATCATAGTCACAGCTTTATATTTCTAATTCCAGGTTTACCAGCACTTAAAAACAAAAAGCTAAAACCCACTGCAGTTCTTTTATAACTAGAGTGAAGAGTGGTCAGCAATACAAATTACTTAGGAAATTATTCTCCTGCTGGGAAAAAATATGGCACTGTCAATATGCAGAAATGGCTCCAAAATGCTCTGGGTTGGACCCACAAATGTGGCTCCAGCCTCCAAAGCACTCTGGGTTAGACCCAAAAATGTGGCTCCAGGTTATACCCATAAAGCCAAGTTAAAAAATTATAATAATCTGATATATTCCTCTTGCACCAATACTTAAGGGAGCTGGATCAAAAGAGTGGAAGCATTGACATTTTTTATTTCAATGTCTTTTGAGTGATCAAAAGACTATTGACATGAACAAACCATCCTGTCAAGTTACAAAGAAAGAACCCCAAAATCTCTTTTTAAAAAGGTGTCTGTTTTTAAACTTGCATCTAAAAAAATCTGTAAGCTCTGCCTGACACAAACCTGAATGTTTTCCCATTCAAGATCTTGAAAGACAGACATCCTTTTTTCAAAGGATACTTGTACAGCAAAAGCTTAATGTTTTTAAGCAAAATCGAGTAAATCAAAGTTCCTAAAAGCAACACCTTCTTTTGTCTTCTTTTTTCCTAACACCTTTGTCTCTTTTCCAATTTCTTTTCCTATTGTTGACAGCACAAAAACGATGGAAGGAGACAGCAAAGCTACTTAAGGTGGTATTCAGCAATACATTTGACTCCAAGGAATTCTTTTTTCACTGAACACACTCAGTATCCTGAATTTCAGCCATCTTGCACATTTAGCTTTTCTTGTTTCAAGGCTAAATCTGGATGAAATCAAACCCAGGACTTCTTCCCTACATGTGCAGAGGAGAACTACAAATAGAGCCCTTTTCTACCCTGTGCTGTGAATAAAAATAAAATCCCTCTCTGTGGGTACATCTTCCACCATATTTTGGGATCCATAAACTTGTCAAGAGAAAGGATGGCACAGACAGATCCTCACAAGCACATCTCCAACTCAGCTCATCTTCCAGCCCATCTAGAGGACATGGAAGCCACGAGCAATGTCCATGTGGGACCTGCAGAGAAAAGAGCTCCTGCTCCTCTGCAGTGCTGAGGGAGCATTTCCCACTGCGCAGCCATTGCAGAAATTCACTGATCCCACTGAACTCTATGGCCAGGGCCACACAGATTCAATGCCTGTTGCCAGAGGCAAAGGGGAAGCTGCTGGTGCATCTTTCAGACCTTCTGGCTGCCATGGACTGAAGACATTCCTGCAACACCCTCTGTACCATCACTGTGGAAGCTGGAAGCTGAAAGGAAAAGCTAATAGTGTCTTATGTACTTCTGAAGTTCCTCCTGCCTCTTTCATGTCATTCCTTTAGACTATTATCAGTCTTTTTAAACGTATTTGAATTTATTTGATTTTTGCATTTTGTCCCTCTGTTCCTTTAATGAAAGGAATTAATTTATATACCTTTGAAGAGCTCTCTGCTTTCCCACAATGCAATTGGCTATTTTTGCCTCAAAACAGGAGTCAGACTTCACCAGCCTGAATCTCAGGAATGTACACAAATACTGAATCTAGAAAAATCAAGTAGGTGCTTGAAACCACAAAATGGAATGCATCCCTTTGAGCAGAAATGCAGAATTTCAATGCCAAACAGTGAATGGATGTACCTCTTCACCCAACCCTTTTATTTGGTTTTGTGTTTGTATTTCTTGAAGCACGTACTTTTGCAAACTACATTGTATGATTTCCATCTACTCCGCAGGAACACATCACTAACCCAGCAATACTGAAACACTGAAAACATATGGGAAATACCTGAACTACAGAGAATTTAAAACAGGAGGAAGAGTAAATATATGTGGTGCCTGAGCTTTGCAGACCCATTTTAGTTTTGTTATCCAGACTGCAAATATTGCTCCAATTGATTTACATCAAAGACAGCATTTTTAACCAACTCCACAGAACTAAAGGAGGAAGTTGTGCCAAGCACTTTATTTTTAAATTCCTTCTCTTGTTTGTCAACAGTGACAATTGATAGCAGACATCTCAAAACCTCCAGCATCCTTGATACTGATTTTGAAGAGATCTTGATACCTGACTATCAAACTTCTACCAAAAGCATTCTCAAAGATTTGAGAGTAAAAGCAAATTAAACAGGCTGAAACACAGCTCTCAACCAGTTGAGACCACTGGCAAAAGTACAGCCTCTATGAGCAAGCTATTTGTTATTTGCTGCAGAATACCACACTGAGTTATTAAATTGTGACAACTTCAGCACAAGCCATGATACAACTCTACAAAGACATAAATGAATAAATGTTGGGGGGTTCCCCTAAAGTGAGGCTTTGTGCTTTCTTGTTCTCCATGGAAGCTGCTTGTGGTCACATTGAAATTACTGGGGACTTCACACTTCATCCTTCAAACTTCTGGGTTTGTCTTGCAGCAGTTGCAAGGGCAGCCAGCGTGTGTGAGTGATGCAGCACTGACAAGTGGAGCTGTAGACACCTCATCATCCCCCAAGAATGTCCCCCATAAGTGAAACCAGAAGAAACTCTCCACAGCCTATTCAGCCCCAAACCCACGAGTACATGAGCAAGACAGATGCTCTCAACATGAGTAACGACAGAGTTCCTGTTCTGCCAAATGAGCCTTTGTCCTTCCTTATCATTCCAACAAGTCAACCTGGGAAACCATCTGCAAAGCTGAGAACAAGCAGCGTTTTTTTTGTGAAATATGTTAAAAATCACTTCCTCACAGCTTTGGAAGGAACCAGACATATTTATCACAGTGCTTTCCAGGTAGCCCTTTTTAGGGATCTACACTTGTGCAGGAGACTTTTCAGGTCACAAAAACAGCCGTAACATCTAAATTTAGGGAAGTTGTCAGACATGGAAGTCTGGAGACTTGTAAACGTCCCTGTTTCCAGGTTTGCATGAAACTCAGCGTCCCCTGCTTCTCATCCTCATGGAAATAACATGCAGATCCATTTCTTTGTGCTGTCTCCAGCACATCTACACCTGAACATTCCTTGCTGCAACCGATGAAAAGGTGCTAACAAATACAATTAATTGTTTTCAGACTCCAAACAGTGTTCAACACCAGTCCCAGTGAAGTAATGCAGAAAGGTTAAGGAAGATTTTTGCCCTTAGCATTATTTTCTGCCTTTTTTTTAGCTGACTTTCATAGGATACACAGTCCATTGTTGCCTGATAAAATTAGAACATCAGAGATAGCCTAACTAGAATGCAATTTATCACCGTAGTATTCCAGTATACAGAATTTCTATTCCTTAAATAAACATATTTCTTTAAAGTGTCAACACAACCAAGAAATCTGATCTCCTAGACAATATTCCAGGCTTGATGTATTTTTATTGCTCCCCAGTAATGAAGTTTTAACTCTTGATATATTCCTGCTATTTAACTGCCATTTCAACAAAACTAAAATGATCCATTTCCGAAGTTGGTTCAGGCAGAGTCCTGACACTGTGCAAAGCAATGTGCCCAGGTGCTCTCCCTGGAAGCTCCCACCATAATGCTTCACCGACAGGGGAAAGGAGCTGGAGAATAAAGAACATATTTAAATGCATAACACAATCGAGGCCATAAATTCGTTCTGCACCAGTTGCACATGTAAATAAGGGGCAGTGAGTAACTTTTTTTCCTGTATGTGCAGTTTGTGGAGTGAGTGCTGGTCCTCTGTAAAGCTCCCATGTGGTGGGAATGGCGCTGCTCTGTCACACTACAGCAAGTCCCTCTCTCAGCCACTCCAGATTTAACCATGATAACTTCTATTCAAAGTTACCACTGCAGAAAGAGATTTGAATGAACAACTTCTATCACATTTATATTTGTCATTAGGGATTAGCTAATCCCACATCAACTCTGTACATAATATATAATTGCATATCAACAATATCAGCTTGGAAATGTGTCTCACTTCTTCCAGCAGTTTCCCAAGTTAAGCATTTCTGTCCTGCTAATGAACCCTTTGTTCCACTGAATATGATTCTGCCAGGGATTTAACGCATGTAAATGTAATGACATAAGAGCATTACATAACCACTCTCCTACAGGAGTTGATACAGTACAGAATATAATGAAGCCAGACTATAAATGATGCATATACCTGCAAGGGAAAAGGAGCCTTTTTTCATTTAGTGAATCTCTATAAATAACAACGTGGCAAGAAATGGTTTCAAGTGCTTCAAAATGTTTGGGGAAAGGGATCAATTGATGTGCTGCTGAATTGTTAAATAGAAACGAAAAAGGCAGCTAAAAGATTAGAAGGTACTTCTGACTTTCTAAGAATTTTAAAGCAAAAAGCTGTAATAAAAATCTAGCAAAACACCTACATTCACCACCCCATCCTGCATTGGAGAATGTTCTTACTACTTCTTCCCTCACATTTTGGAATCAAAGGCACCTGCAGCAGGAACTGGAACATCCAGGACCAGATTCTGAAGTTGTTCCCCTCAGAACATTTCCCTTAACATCAGCTGGCTCAGTGGACTCACACCAGGTAAATATTACCTTCTATAAGGAAGGAAACAAACAACTCTTGGAGCATTTTTATGCTCAAATAGAGGAAACTCAGCAATCTTTATAGAATAACATCTGAATGAAATTGTTCCCTCTTTGTCCTTCTCCCTCCCTCCCTTTCACTGCACAGCTACCTTAAAAAGAGCAAGGAAAGGTAAAGCTGCACCCAGCCATGAGCTGCAGCCACAGCTTGGGAAACAACTGTCCCCAAACAAAGCCCATTTGTCTGCATTTAGAGACCTGGAAAGAACAACTGCTCACTTACATAAGTCCTGACTTTACCTAAGAGGAGGCTGTAATTCCAAGTGCACTTCCTCAAGCATTTTGTGCCGAGGTTATTTATGTTATCCTGAGTAAGAAGTGCTCCTCTTGTCGCATGTATAAATAAAATAGTGTATAAGCAGACGCTGAAGTGTCTCTATTTTGCATACAACCGCCTCCCTATTTTCCCCCCATCGACTTTGTGTTTGACAGAAGGAATTTCACCTCTGCCCACTCCTTCTCAGGCTGGTATCAGTGAACTCAAGGCAAGGATTCCACAAGTGCTGACTTACATTGAATTATATTACAGAAATTCTTTCTGAATTTTGAATTTCTTATAATTTTCCTGCAGAAAGATGCAAAACATATTTCTGAGTATCAGCAAAAAAATTATATTAAAGATTCTTCACTTTTTCCCTTTTTTATTTGGCCAGAATTTAAGCCCAGAATTTAGGCATTTGAAATCTTTGAATATGAAAAGCCAAAACTCTGGAAATAAGTTTTGCAGAAAAAGTCCAGCTGTATTACAAATTAAACCAAACTAAAGCAACATTAAGGTGTCATTTAAGACCTTTAAAGTTAGGGAGCTCAGACTGAGGGCTCTTACTTTGTGAGAAAGGTGTGTTAGTACAGTCATTACTTTTTTTTTTCTCCAAAAGTGTTTGAGAAAAGAAGCAAATAACGTCATGGAAGTTCTGTTTGGAATATAGAGACAGCACAAACTAATTTGTCATCCAAACTGATAAACTTTGCACAGCATTTGGAGAAGGAAGGAGAGGAGACAAGTCGCCAAACTCTTGGGATCCATGTATAAATTGGACTTTTTTCATGCATATTTCATTGCCATGTAACTCTTCCCTCAGTTCAGACTTCGGAATGTACTGCTAAAAAGTGCAGTATAGATTTTCAGATCCACAGCACTGTACATGTCAATTTTAGAAGCATTTGTATGCAGGTACCCACCTGCACGTTTTAGGAGCTGCTCACAGGTCCTCTCATTGGCACATTTTAGGCACTGGGAACGATTCCTGCGGGTCCATTCACACAACAGATTGAGGGTTTTTCAGAAGAACTCTTTCCAAATTACACACAAGTAAGACACCATTTCATCAGCCCCCAGGGCAGATTCCACTTGGGCCGCAGGTATTTACAGCTCTTTGAGGTAATGAATACCAAATCAAGCCCCATTTGCACCATGGGCTGAGGTCATGCAGTTCTGATCCTGATAAAATATATGTCTGGTATAAGTAATTATTTTGTTGATTTTATACCTTAGCCCATTTTGCTTGTATCTACAGTGTTAAAAGCTAATATATTATTCAATAGCTATAAAGGGCCTTTTTTCTGGTCTTTTCAGTGGTGTGATTGTCTTACACATCCTGTCAGAGCATTAAGATGTCACAGAACTTTGCAACAATTTACTGCTCAAACCAACGTGCACTTCACTAATATCATCTGGATGAGGAAATGTGCTGGCAATACTTTATTAAAATACAGGCTTTAAGAGCCTGCCCAAAATGTGGCTAAAACACCAACTGCAATTAGGGGAGGGACAGAATGACTGGGTTGGTACAAAAGTTCCAAGTATATTATTTTGGAAGTAAGAACAAGTCAGTAGCATATCATAATAAAAATATACATTTCATATATTCACTGTCTAGCCCAAATGAATCATGTAAAAAACAAAATAAAAATCACTTGTTATATAGGTGGGTTTGGACGTTCTTAATAGAGGGAGAAAACCAGGGGTGCAGCAGCACAGGTTGTGATTGGCAATCCTTGTTGCTTCTCCAGCAAAAATAGCAACACCCTAACGCTAGGCCTCCCTTTAAGAAAATGACAAGAATATTCTCTACCCTGTGGAATGTTTGCATCAATCATGTACCTGTGGCTCTCACAGTGAGCTGGACTATTACAAGATTGATGATAAGCTCAAACACAATACTTGACCTAAATACATTATGTAGCAGTGGATGCCTGTTAAGTAGGTCAGCACGGGCTCTTAAAAGTTATGCAAAACTTCTTGCTGCCACACAGGCGGCATGTCACGAGTCGAGAGGGATGAGAATCAATTTTATAGGCTGCAGGAAATCGCTTCTCATCATATGAAAATCGGTTTCACCATACTTAAAATGTCTTAAATACTGGGAAATGCTGCTTGTCACATGTCCTTAGGTGTCTGAGTGAAATTCAAGTGAGGTGGGCAGCCCGTGAGAAGCCTGAGGATAATCCAGAGGTTCACGTACATGGCAGACTCCTCTTTGAAAACAATTGTTCAAATAAATATTTTCCATTCTTGCAGTCAAACAAATTGTGATTTATGGGATGCATCAGACAAGCCTGCCAAGCCAAGGAAGTCTGTATTTAGTAGTGATTAATCAGAGATAGCTATATTACCCTGCCTGGATCTTGGAAGCTCTTCAGCAGTGTGGTGGAGAGAGGACGAGTGTCCGGGGACTTGCCTGGGGTGGTCCCCACATGTGAGGAGTTTGGCCACACAGCAGGACACAGATTGCACCTGCCAAAAGAGCTGGGAACTGCTTACCCATCCCTTTGTACACATTTGAGCACTAGGGACTGGACAGGCTTTGGAAAAAATAAGAATAAAGGATCCATTTTGACGCAAAGCCACTGAGGTCCACTCTGCATTGAGCCATCAGCCACCTGGAGCTGATGGGCCTCTAAGGGAGGCGAGTCCAGCCTGATTCAAGGAGCTCACCTTATGTGACTAGAAACCTTTGCAATCTCTAAACTGAGCTGAATTTCTGGTTTTTACCAACTGGGTACCTCTTACAGCAATAACTGAGCAAACCATTAATGCCTCAAAAGAGACCACACTGGGCCCACCCTTCAAATGTGTAAGAAAAGCCCAGAAACAGATGATTTTCATGGCTCAAAGCCTTGCCCTGTCACACTGTCAGTCATTTCCCCTCTGCACAGGAGCAGGCATGGCCATGACGTTGTGTTGGCACTGCTGAGTGCTATGTGGAACATTCTTCCAACAAAGAGGCTTCTTGTAGATAAGTACATGTTAGGAGTGAGGACTTGCACATCACTTACTCTGCATTTCCTCTGCCCACACTCAGCAACTTACTGACAAATGTCAATAAAAAACCCCCAGGCTATTCAGCAGTTACAAGAATGTAGCAAGGAAAAAGAAATCAGTGATAAAAGCAAGTTTTTTTGAGCAGAGAGAGGAAATAGGTGTAGAAGTGTGTCTTGGAAAAGCAAGTCTCATGAAGGCTTCCCACCAGCCTCACAGTAATGTGGCTCATGTATGCAAGTTGCATATTTTAGTTAGCATTTAACTCAGAAGCTTTTCCTTTGAGACAAGTGATTATTTTCTTTTCCTGTCTGACCTAGTGAATACTGCAGTGCTCCATGACACTGTATTTGTGCCCTGCAGGCAGCAATGTCCCACCAACTTTCCACCAAATGCTCGTAACACAAGACAGAATGACACCAAAAAAATGAGGAGTATTATTTTGCATACTGCAAACAAATACATGCTATTGTGTTTCTTCTTTTATTGTTTTGTTATTTCATCATTATTCACCACAGTTCTTGCCTTCATTTGCAGAGTTTGGGTTTTAATGTAATGGCCATTCAATAAAAATGTTGCTTTTAAGGGTTTGCTTATCATCCCATTTTCTCTTCAACCCTTCAGCAACCATATGGCAAGCAATCAGGTCTGCAATCACTAGGTCCATATTATGTAGAGCATGATTTCAGCATTATGCTATTACCCATCTGTTTCTGTAGAAAAAGACATGAACCCTTGTATAAGAGGTCAGTGGTTTCATTGCACACCGTATTCCAGAAATCCATCTCTGTTCACTTGAGATCACTTTCATGATTTACTGTAGTCTTTTAGGCAAGGCTTTTTTCTTCTTTTTTTTCTTTTTAAATACAGACAATCAGCACAATTTGTCTGTCTGTTGTTTAAAAATATTTGTAATTGCCATTGGATGCACTTGTGCTCTCTTAGTTAAAGATGCTCTCCTGAGATCATGCCATTTTCTTAAATAAGAGACAAAACAAAAAAAAAGAGAGTGGAAGGTTCACCTATTTCCATTTGTTTAACAGATTACTCCAGGAATAATGAGGTTTGCTGTTCAGTTAGGAGCTAGAAGGAATTCTCTTTTGCTTTGTTTCTTTGGTTTCAGCAATAGGCAAGGAGGTATTTGACTTTCTATAGCAGAGGAATGCACCATAAAAATACAGACATAATGGAAGTGTCAGTTTTGAATTTGACCTAATCCCTGGATTCTGCCCACAACAAAGACAAATCAAGGGACTTCAACTGCTGCCTATCAAGCTAAGGAAAGGAAAAAATAAAAAAGAAAAAAAAAATTGTCTCATGCCAAGGAACTTCACTGCAGGCCACTCTGTTAACCACAGCACGTAACCGGACACTTTGGTTCCCTGCCACTCTATCGCCAAAAAGTCTCTGCCATGATAAAGAAATACAAAAAACATGTCCAAAAATAAATTCAGCATTCCTTAAGTGTCACACTATTCACTGCTTGTACAACATATTTAGCAGGATAGCTATGCTTGACTGGAGAAACACAATGGAATTCTCTTTAACAACCTCTTTTAAGTAGACCACAAGCTTGACCTAAAACAAAAATAAATAAAAATTTCTACATGCAAGCCATTCAACAGCACAAAAGTGGTCTTTTAATCCAAATTATTTTGTAACAGCAGATTTGTCAGACACTTCCCAGACTCAGAGCTCATAGAAAAAAAAATAAATTAAACAAAAAAGTTCAAAATTCAAGTAATGTGAAAACACAAACACAATCAAGACACAGTGTATGGTGCCCAGATAAAAGGCAATAACAGAGGCTAGGGATGGGAAGGAGGGCTCAAAGGTGCCACAGGGATGTTAAACCCCCAGAGCAGCTTGAGAGAGGAAAGAATGGATGAGATTGCTAAAATGTTCTTGTTTGCTACCACAAACTTCTCAGAAGTCAATTATTTTGTTGAAGGAAGCTAAAACAAAGAAACTAATTTGGTAAAGTTGGACTTAAAATGGAAAGAGAAAGCCATAGAAGCTTCCAAAACATCTGTGTTCATTATGGGTGGCAGAAGCAACTGAAAAAAATTAATTTCTAAGTTTCCTTTGCAGAAGCAAGTCCTTAAGGACAAAAGCTGCACAGTGAAAGGAAACATTACATCTTCACCAAGGAGAGGCTCTAGACAATTCTGGGGTACAAAAATCAACCCAAATCTGTGCAGTGGTTTCTTCTCACTTAAAGAGGTTTAAAAAAGTAGAATAGATCTGCAGTACAGCTCTTGGCCAACATTCAACAAAGCTCATTTAACTCCTGAAGCAGCCTGGATGTGGCAGGCTCATGGAAGCTTGATCCACTAATGGGAGAATTAGGCTTTTATAATGTATGCTTAAGTATCAAATGCTGAGAGTCATTTCAATAATAAAATCATTAAAGAAATGATACATGGACATATTAGGTCGATTAGGTAGACACAGGCAGACAGATTAGATGGGATGACCACAAAGAATAAAGTAAACATGAAATAGAGAAAAGTAAAGGGCAGAAAATTGAATCTAAAATAATATTATAGATATATGAACTTGGCAAATAACTGGAGTGATTCCCCTGAAGAAAGAAATATTAAGCTGGTCAAATAAAAGCTGGTAACTCACTTTTCCCTTTTACTTTAATCTCTGACTTTATATGGCGTAAACACTACAAAAATTAGGGAAAACCAAGTGTTCGGAATGTAACTATGGAAATTACAGGCTGACAACCATCAATTACAGAATAAATGCTGTTCAAAAGCAGATGTAATAATAGCTGGCAAGAAACATTAATACAGTTTGACCTACAGTTTTATTTACTTCTTTCAGGCAACCTGAATGTCATGGTGCTTACATAAACAATGCTTAATGCTTTGAACTTCAATAAAACACAGCAAGAGTTAATTAAAATGATACAATCAAGGCATATCTCTTTCGATATAATAGACAGAACAATAAAGGGAGACTGTTTATTATAGATTCTAATAATTATTCACAAAAAGTATACAGTGAAAGACTAAGCTTTAATTTTAAAGATAACTTCTTGAGCTGAAAAATCTCCTTGCTTTGATGTTTGCTAGCTGCTGAAATTCACGCGTTTGGGAGCAGAGGCTTTGGCAAACAAACCCTTAATACACACGGATGAAAAGCTATTTTCAATAACATTAATGTTTAACGCAAACTGCTAAAAGCAAGAAAATTCAAAGTTAAGGCTGACAACTCCATTTTTAGCTTAGAGATCAGAGTTTAAAAAGCTCCAGCATCTTATTCCAGAACTGTTGTAAGATTGCATTCAGAATATCTCAGCTTTTGTTTCATTTTCCATTCTCTGATTCTTTCCATTAACATGCAGACTTGGAGGGTTTTGTTCTATTTTAGCTTGTTGTTGTTTTGATGCGATCGCCTTTGTTCCTTTCATCACCCAAAAGCCATCAACAGAAGGAACAGAAGTAGCTCCTGTTATGAAACCTCCTGTTCTAAGCCATCCATCCACCTTTCCAACAGCAGCCACTGCTGCCTCAAGCTCCCCCTACAGCAAGGCAGGAGTCAGGAACCTGGAGAATTTCTGACAATGCAAAGTGTTGTGAGGTACAGAGCATCTCCAGGAATGTTCTCCCTTATGGAGCCAGGTTCATGTCCAGCTTAATCAAACCCAAATCCCACATCTGCTTGTCAACAAAGGTGGCCAAGCAAGGGAAATTATATTCCAAGTTTAAAAGTTTGAGCTTTTCCATTTTGGTTGGGGTGTTATTTTGCTTTTTTCCCCTCAGGAAAAAAAGGAGGAGATATTATCTTTGACTGAATTCATCTGAAACAAACAAAACTGCCTTCATCAGCTAAGAAATATTGGATCCACAACCTCCTGTCCCCCATTTGCCCTTTTCTTTTTCTTCATTGTCACATTTGTCTAACATGAGAGAAGGGAGGAAAAAAAAAGAAAAGAAAAAACAATAAACTCAGGCATTTATTTTAATTTCTTCTTTTTCTGTTTTTTTTTTAGATATCAAATGAGTTAGAATCTAAAATGCTTATTAAAACTAAATTCCTAAAAACACTGAAGACCTGCTTTTAATTAAAAATATTATTTGAATAAAACTAGTCTGTGAGTTGGTTAGTCTGCCTTGGATGTTTTCTCACAAATTCCTTTTTCTAACATGGTGCCACATTGCTGTGCCCTCTGTGCCAGATGAAGCCCTGGCTGCACACAAGGCTCCTTTCACAGGTCTGACTTCTACTCTGGGCAGCAGCTGCGCTGCAGCTCTTCCAGTGATCAGTGTCACAATACCTGGAGAGCTTTTACTGCCCTGTTTTTTCACAATCTTTACTTTAAAAAGAATAATTTAAAAATTCTAGATTTTTCAAGTAAGAAGTGTTTTTAGCCTTCACAGTTCCAGAGAAAGATTTGCAACTGTGACCTTAACACAATCTTTAGGTTTGGCCAACAGAAAGCAAATGAGAACCCAATGACAGTTTTATTTAAAGATGATGGCAGTTTTAGCCTGTGAGATTGATATGAGTTTTTTGAAGGGAATCCCTTTGGCCAGGTCAGCTGTCCCGGCCACCCTCCCTCATGGCTCCCTCACTGCCAGAGCACGGGAAACTCAACAGTCCTTGATTTAGGGTGAGCTCAGCAACAACTACAACATCCCTGTGCTATCAGTGTCATTCTCATCCTAAATCCAAACCACAGCACTGCACCAGCTACTGAGAGGAAAATGAACTCTGTCCCAGACAAAAGCAGGACAAAAGATAAGACTTTAACTTCATCAAATCGGACTAAACTTGCCAAGAGTTCTAAAAGCAGTGGGAAATGCTCCTTGTTAAGGAGACACCTGATTGCTGGTCCCACTGAATTCAGAAATCTGCAGAAGATTCCATGTCCCTCCCCAAGCACTGGGACTTGCAGCTCTGCTGGGTGCAAATCCCAGCCCACCCAGTGCCCCCTCCAGCAGCAACTCCCCCACCACCCATTTCTGTTCCTGGCTTTAAGGCAGAGGTAACAACACTCAGGAGACATCTGTATCCATGGCATGCACCCTAAAATAACTGCAGCACTACAGCTAATCCTTTCTTAATTATTGTTTTTTAAAGGGCACAATTCTTCTGCTGTATATTCACAAGTGCAGCACCATGGCAGGGGAGTTGATGTGCAAAGACATGACTGGGTGTTATTCCTTACAAAAACAATTATCTGCTGGCTAATTGGGATCACTACATTGGTGTAAGTGCTGGAAATAGTCCTGATCAATTGTTATAATAATGTACCAACTCATGGAGAATTTAAAGAAAAAATGAAATTCCAGGATGTGAAAAATTACTGAATTACAGTGCAATCTTTAGTGTTTTAATTGAGCAGTTTTCTCAGAATATGGGGGGAATGACTCATGCAGTTCCCCACCTCCACAAGCAATTTTTGCCAACCCATCTGCCACCCCAAATGTTGCGTCCAAAGCAACCCCATCGGTGGACTTCTGCTCCCTCTGCTGGATCTGCAAAAATAGGACTAATAGACCCAAATCTGCTTCCCTGGGAGGCAAGGGCACGACTTCCACTGGGCTCACCAGAAGAAGGGCTCTGCCCTAGCACTGCCTCCAAAGTGGTGCTGACATCACTGCTAACACTGACTTGCAAATAAGTAGCCAATGAACAGCTGTAATACTTTTAAATAAAATTACTTTTAAACAAAACCTCCTAAGACCACAAGGGAATATCAGTTAAAAGCAAAAATTATTTAATAGAGTATAATTTTTGTCAATTCTCTCTGAACAGAGGTGTAGCCAAAAGGTGATGCCAGCACCCATTTAAGTTTTCAGTGCTTCTTTCACCTTTCCCAGTATTTTCCTCCTAGTCCAGGTCCTGCTGCAACACAGAGTGATGGCTCACTGCCACATGTGATGGGAGACAAAGAAAACATTCTCACAATGGACAATAAAGTTTTGCTTCTGCATTCCAAGTCAGAAACAAATAAATACTGAATTCCATTAAAACCTCTGTTCACAGGACTTTTCCTGTAGTCTCCACTACAGATGCTTTTAGTGTCTGACTGCTTAGAAATCACAAGTGTTGAACTGTTTAGTGACTCTGATCCTCCCATCAGTACACTGATCTGGTGATAAAATGCAAAGGGCTTGTGGTATTTGCATTTTTACTCAGTTTAGTCACAGATCACAAAATAAATTAGTAAATTGAGCTATGAGGCTTCCAATTTGCAGCAACCAAGCCCTCTAAATAATCATCTATGCTTAAATACACAAAGCCCTTCAAATGTAATAATTTCTTTGTCAACTAAAACAAAAATTCCATCCCCCTAAATGCTTCCTAAACTAGAACAAAAATTTCATCCCCCTAAATGCTTCCACACAATGCTGTAAAGAAATAAGTCAAATCAAAGTGCAACATTTCCCCTTAAACTCCAGATAATTACAAATATCCAGTGAACTGAAATGCTACAATCACCCATAGTATTCCTCCTGAGCTGTCAAACATTGTTGCTCCAGTTTCATAAGAGAGAATTGAGAGCTGTTTTCTTG
Source organism: Ammospiza nelsoni (assembly GCF_027579445.1). Lineage (NCBI taxonomy): Eukaryota > Metazoa > Chordata > Aves > Passeriformes > Passerellidae > Ammospiza > Ammospiza nelsoni. The sequence continues at coordinate 3,416,324 of NC_080635.1, forward strand.
TAGAAAAGATCAGAAATCCTGCCATAGTACAGGTGCCTGTGAGCATCACCAATGCCACCAATTAGCATCATTACTGGCAGCATCTGAAAAGCAGCCAAATTCATGGAGACTGAACAAATCTCCCACTGCTCAGGTCCATCCTTGCAGGTCAGGGCTAAAGCACATCCCTGACCCTTTCAGGGAAAGCTGCAGTGCTCCTGTCACACCATTTATCCCCTCACTTCCTCAGTTTGCTCTGAAAAATTCTGTTTCCCCCAAAATATGGGGACCTGGCACATGAAATGCCAGGTCTCTGTTTAACATGAATTATTTTGCTAGATATGCGCAGGAGAACTATTTCAGCACCACACAACTGTGGTCGTGTCAGAATTAGGTCACTCAGATGCTTAAGTTGTTATTGATGTGGCCCTGAATTGCTTCCTCCTGTAATTTTAGTTTGCACACTCAAACCATTTTTTGATAAACACAAGCGTAAATCAACACAAATTCCAGGCAGGTTCTGTGATGTCTTACTTGGAATTTGCAATGTGTTAGGACAAACGTTACAGTTTCCCTTGACCTATATTAAAAATATTTAAATGTTTAAAATAGGATTCCTTTCATTCATATGCTAATGACTATAAACACTGCTCCAGCCGACACATTACAAAAGCCTAAATAGATTTCACATCCTCTCAGTAAATCAGGTATAACAGTTAGTAAATAGATGTGCTGAGGGCATTGTAAAAGTTGCCAGTCAGCTGTGCAATACTAAAGGGACTATGCAAAAAAAACCCCACAAAAACAAATATGTCTTGAGAGTCTAAAAAATTTTAAAATAATAAAAAAATAATAACAAAAAAAAATCACAGGAACTCTGTATTCTGCTGGGTCCAGAAATCCTTTGGTGGGGATATATTTCCTGCACATATCATAGAAATATTAATGAGGAAGAAGTGTGAGGTTTCAGCTTTCCAGGCTTTGTTTCTGTGTGTGTGATTTGTCTGTAGTCACTACTGAAGGGGTGCAGGCACACGCTGGATCCACCCCTGCACATTCCGGCCTGATGCTAATCTCTCTCCACTCTGATATTTCCCAACAATAGTGGTCATCTAAATGCTACTAATCCTTTTAGCACGCACTAATAATTATGCATTAGCACAAATAATATTAAAGCTTTTTTTCAAATAATTACATATATAATGGATGTGTCTTTAAAAAGTTGTTTACAGCTAATTAACCAATGAATAATTGGTTTCTCTTCCTGAAGCAGGAGAAAGCTTGTCTTGGAGTCACAGTTAAAAATGCTTTCTCTCTCCCTTCTTTAAAACAGTTTTACAGATGTTGTTAGCAATTAAAACTGTTAAAATGCTATTAAGCCAAAATTTCTTTATGAAAGGGATTACTCAACCCAGCTGAATTGTTTTTTAAAGTACTGGATCATTTCAAATAATTTCCAATTTGGATGATCAGTGAATAGTCTGAACACACCAAGACCCTGTTCGGAACAGTTCAGATCCTTTAGTACCACAACACAGGCTGCTTGTTGCTATATGACTGGTTTAATTGTGGGCTATAATAAAGGTCATAATTAATATCCCAACACAGACACTAACAAACAATTTTAAATTGCCAGCATAATCAAATGATGCAAACATCTATGAGCTACAAAAGTTCATTGCCGCAACTGACAATTTCTTAATTGTATTCAGTCATTCATGGAAATTTTATTAACATCGAACTGATGTATCCTGCCCTTACTCTGTCACAACACCAGGGATCTAATTTCATTATTTTCCACAAGATTTGCTTGACTACTGCCATGATTCTAATATTGCTTTAGTCCAGATGTTTATGCTATTTAAATTAGGAAGAAAAGGCTTTTGGGTAAACACAATTAAAGAAGTTTTTTCTTTTTTTTTTTCCCTTTCCAAATTTAGTTTAACAATCTTCTTTTAATTAATGAATATAGCTGCAAAGTAGATGGGTTTTTCCCCCTCATTTTTTATGCTCATTCCCCACTGTGTGCAACATACATCGAGTGTATGGCTCCAGCTATTTCTAAATATAACAACCTTTTAATTTTTCACTTACATTTGAGTGCTCATTAAAGTGAAAGATAGCAGGGCATGACAACTGCACTTTTCCTCCTTTTACTCTTAAATCAACCCCAAATATATTTTGAGCATAACAGAAACAGTTTCAATCTTTCTCCCTCATCCCATGGTGTTACCCCCCTGAAGAGGATCTATGACTGAAGGATAACCCACCCATATTTTTGGTGCCTTAAGAGTTCAAAATTATTGTACAGCTCCAGCTCTGTGTGACAGCAGAGGAATCTGCAGGGCTGGAACACCGGCATCCAAAGGATTTTGGTTTTGCTTTTTGATAAGACTTGAATACATTCATTTTCTTCTCCTGTTGGACAGCAGCATTTCATTCATATCAAATCTCTTTCCTAGGAAACAATGCTCTGATGGCTAAAGTAGGATTCCCCTCCTTTTGTCTGACTTAAAGCAAGCTGGTTTCCATATTAAAACATTAATTTTTGCATGAAAAGCTAATAAACATATGTAGTTTTTTATGAGGCACAGCATTATTTTAGTAAGGTTAAAACATGCCCAAATAGTGAGCACACACTTTTACACCAGAGCCCTACACCAGCTTTACACACTGGAAGATTATGCCTAAGTGCAAAACTTGATAACTCCACTGTGCAGAAAACAGGCTTTCAAAAATAATAGTCATAGTCTTTCCAAAAACTGTCTTGAGACAGTATTTTTGAGGGATCTGAGCAAGAATTTTCAAACCAGCATTTTGTCAACATTTGTAAAAAGCCTGAATAATGTGTGTGATTTGAGCCGACTGAAGATTCACACCGCGCTGTGCCAGACACTCATCAGATGCACTGAAAACTTCCTGCTGTAATTAGTTAGCAACTGCCTTTGTAATTCACCAGCACAAAGATATTTATAAATACCCACAGTATTTGCAGTCCTTACCAAACAGGGTATTTATTCTGTGTGCAGAAGAGGTCACTGCCACCTTTCCACTCTGCAAATCCCTCCCCTCCCCAAAACTGTGGGTGAAGGATGCCACAACACGACTGAGCCACGCTATTATTCTTTTTGTCTATCCCACAAACGCCGCTCTCAGTCCATCACCCACGAAATGCCCATGTGCAGGAGCGTTTGGGAAGCCAAAAGTCCGCCTGGGTTGTTGTCGGGGCTGTTTTGTTTGGCTGAATGGAGGGCAGGGAGCTCTCCGAGCCCCTGGCAGTGCCGCAGTGCTGCCACGGGGCGAGCTGCCCATGCTAATGCTGCTCCACACTTTTCCCCGGTATTCTTTTGTATGGGACCAGGAATAAAATCCAGTGGGACTTGCACAGGCGGAGAACACAGTGAAAAACTTCATTAAAAAAAAAAAAAAAGGATGTCTTTACGTTAATGGAGTATAACACACTCACTGGAAAACAATCAGAACAGTTCATGTGCATGATTCATTTGGATTTTCTGTAAAATACCTCCAAACCTCGGTGCTGTACCTTTAAGTGTTGCTCTAGTTCCATCATGTGCTGATATGGAGATCTGTGTTTGGCAATCTTTCCAAGTATTCCATGTCAATTTTACAAAAACTAAAAATATTGTTGAAAAAATATTATCCCAAGAACATACGTAAAATTATAAATATTCAGCACATCAAGCTTTTGATATACTTTAGTGCACATGAACTGAGTAGCTGTCAAAATTACAACAGGCAACTCAAGTAATTATGCAGATTTATGCAAAACATTAACAAGAAGAATTAAATGCACAAATGAGGTGGCTACACTTGAATTGTTAAGATTATGAATAATTACCATGAATCTTTTTGCTCTTAATATAACTTGTTTTTGATAAACAAAGCCTTAATTATCAGAATACTTTTGAGAATTTTGGTGACCTTCATTAATCTTACAAAACAAGTCTCTTGTGTTCTGCATTGTAAAAGGCACATGCTTAGAATAAGTACACAAACCATGGGAAAAGCATATGTTAATGGCTACTACAAACCAGTGAATGATACCTCAGGTTGGAAGTAGGCAGCATTCTGCACACGTAGGTGAAATAATATTGAGTATTTGGAAGTACTCTGGGCTGAATAGCATCTGACAAAGGCTAGGAGAAGGCTGCTATGTGAGAAATTCTTTCATTTTGCAAAATAACAGGTTGTTTTAAGAACAGAAGTGAAATATCAGCCTACTAATTTCTCATCTCGGAGATACAGGAGGTGCAATAACTCATTTAGCAGAGCAGTAGAGAACCCCAAACATCCCCACCCCGCAGCCCGGATTCCTCATCTCCTGCAAGGCTCCCGAGGTGTTCCCGAGGTGAGCGGGGCTGCCGCGCATCCGCGTTTTCCGCTGGCATCCAGCTGCCAGGCAGGACGCGGCAGCGCCTCTCCCTCTGCTTCGCCGCTCGCTTCCACGCTGCCCTCTCCCTTCCCGAGGAACAGTGGGACCTCTCCGTGTCCCCTCAGTTAATTTCAGAATTAATTTGCAACGCTGTCATCGGCAGTGTAACAATCCACTGCTCAACAGTTGCGATTCTTCATAACACTGTCAAACTCCCAGCTGCCACCGTGGCAGCCGCTTCGCCCAGGCCCAGCCACTCTGCCTTGGGACCAGGAGTAAAGGAGAACTTTGGAAGCATTAAGTCTTTAATGCCAGCCACACTCTGCCTTCCCTAGAGAGCAAGCTGTCAGATCAATGGCGGGTTTGTCATAAAATCTCTCCCAGGGACTTGAATTTGTTTTGACAAATGTCAAATAGCTTTGATGCATAAAAATTAACTTAAGGAGGTCATAATTAGACAAAATCCAAACTTGCATTTTGCTGGTACTTGCATCACTTTATGTCCTTGCATAACAAATCTAAAGCAAATGCTGTCTGGACAGCTGAAGCCCGGACAGCAGGAGCCTCAGCTTGGAATTCATACAGCGACCAAAATCCCATTGTCCATGAGGAAGGGCACGGGCTTCACTGTGCTTCCAAAAAGGTCTGCCCAGCCTATCATCTGTAACACAGACAAGCCTGGGTCACCATCACCATCCTCCAGTGGGGAAGAAACCCCTCTCACAGGGACACCGCTCCTCCTCCCCACACCGTGTAGCCACACTGGCCATAAACTCTCCTTCCCATGAGCTCAGAGCTCTCCTCAAGCACATTGCCAGGCATGAGCCCATGGTTTGCTGCCTTTTCCTCAATATCTGCTCCCCTCTTCCCATGCCAGGCAGGGCTGCAGCTCCCTGCTCAGCCCCTCTGAGAACTTCAGTCAGGAAATATTTCACTAGAAATGTTTCACTTACTTAGTAGCGGTTGGAAGATGAGGTTTTCAGCAAAAGAAGGCAAGAGGGTCAGGAAGACAACAATGAGAAATTTAGATTTCTTTAAGATCCCAGAGTAACAGGCTCACTGACAAGGGTGCCTGGTCACAGAGCAGACACCACGTCCTTCCCAACCCCTTTCCCTGTCCTCTCAGTGCTCCTCTTCCTTGGAGGGGTCGCTTTTGTTACAGTATGGGTAGATTAGTTTTTAGATCCACTCAATCCTTGTTTCCTTTTACAAAAACACTGATTAGAATATCAATTCCTAGGACTTTTTTCTCCTGGCAAAACTGATACTCAACAAGTGGATATTGCATGAAAGCCTCTAAATGATTTCTCATGAGCCAACACACAGGAAACACTTTCCATTCACAAACAACACTTCAGCCTATAGAACAAGATAACAGGTGCATGTTCTCCTGATGCGCCCACATTGAATTCCTGAACTTCCAAGAGGTCTCCATCACTTCCTCAGAATACAGCAAACACTTCACTTCTCTTGCCCCATGGGGTAAATGTTTTAGGTAGCATAGTAAGGAATTGAATTCTGGAATTCCAGCTGAACTGCACAAATAAATAAGCAGTGAGACTTTCTGCAATCTATTTTGTTTGCTTTGTGAGCTGCTGGTGAGCTTGAAAGCTTCAATCACTCAGAACCATGTGAATCAACACTAACCTTCTTCAGCAGAGGAAAATCCTGATGTCCAGTGATGTCAACAGTGAACTCCAGTTGGGATCAGAGAGTCACACTGTTCCTGCCTAAGTCACTGCCTTCCATAGGGCCACCAACAGAATCCCGGCTTGCGAGAGGAAGATGAGAGAGATGGGCAGAGATCAAACCCAGATAGAAATTATAAAATGAGTGGATTTACTGTACTACAAAGGAAAAAGCAGGAAGTTTAAACTCCATGCCTTAACACAGTCATAGGAATCCCAGAATAGCTACTTGGTAGTATCAAGAGCTGCTCAAAGCAAACACACACTCTGGCCTCAGACCTTAAATGGACTATTCCTATATAGCTCTGATTTTATAGTCATGTAAAAATAAAAAATATTGGAAAAGAGGAGCCTTCCCATGAAAATTCTGACAGAATCTTAATGGTAGCAGCTCTACTGGGAGCTGCTATAATAATAATATTCTTCCTGCTACTTGTGCCTATTTTCTTTTGATACCGTACTAGCAGCAGTCATTTCTTAGATAATGAGCCTGTTGTGGAGAAGGGCTAATTTAGAAAATCAGAATGGGGTTACCACCAACAGACATTGTTTTCTTAATAAATGATCATTTTATTTTGAATAAATGTGAAGTTACACCCTGTCAAGATGTTCTTGCTTTACATGAGATCTCTCAGAATCCTAAAGGTTAGTGTAACATTTCTCCTTACACAGACAGCGTTGACACAATTTTTCCTAGTCCATTATGTAAAAGCATGAGAAGAAAAAACTTTACTAAGGAGATAACATTTATTTAGAGACACAAGAAATTACTAAGTAGCTACCAGCACCTTTTTTCCCACTGGACTTTGAGCATGATGACCACAAAACACCACACAGCATTTTAAGGGAACAAAAACTCACATAGAGCATGACCATGCAAGAACAGTCAATGTTGACTGGTTGAGGCTTTTAATCTACACCAGAAGAGAATTTGTAGCCTGATTTATACTGGATTAATCAGGCTGAACGGCACCAAGCATGCACCAGAGGCCTAACTTAGGCTGTTGAGCAAAATGTTGATGGAAAATGTTGTATTACCTAACTCAAACTCCCAGTGCTGCTTGTGCTCAAGTACAGACCATCCTCTACTATAGAAAATTCCTGAAATAATTCAAGTGTAAGGCCAGCAACATCCACCAGCAGGAGATGAAAGGAAGAAGCCATTCCTTAGATTTGTGGGGTAGCTTCATCAGGGATACAGGGATATGATCTGCAGGCTGTGTGGATTTCAAAGCAGCAAGTTTAGCATAAGCTGGAGGGATCCAGAACTGCAGCAACAGCTGCGATGCTCATCGAGCTCCGTAACAAGCTTTGCAAATTGTTTGCTGTTGGCACCTGGCTCTATCATTAACAACAAAAACCCACAGCACACAAGGAAAAAAAAAGAAATAATGACAGATCCTCTCTGGAAAAAAAAAAAAAAAAAAAAAAAAAAACCCAACTAAAAACCTCAACATGATAAAAAAACACCAAGCAAGCAAAAGTTTGACTCGTCATCTCTTATGATTTCTAGAAACTTAATCTTCCTTAAACTGAGGCCCTTCTTGAACATGTTTTTATCTCAGAAAGCTCATAGATGTCTGCTTTGGATAGATCAGTTCTACTTTGGACCAAGTGAAAACATGAGATGCCACCACGCTTCTTATCAATGTTGTCTGAAGCCCGGCCATTTTAGCATTCAATAAACCCCAAGGGCAGCAGTGCGAGCCAGCAAAGAGCTTTTGTCTCCAGGTAAGCATCCCATAATGCAGACAGGTGTTTCAAACACAAAACAGATTTAGTCTTATGGAGAATCCAGTTCTGAGGCCAGTGAACAAAAACCTGTCAGGCAATCACACAATTGGTCTTCTCCCTTTTAAAGTGTGAGTTTGGAGAGTAAGGTGAGCTCAGAATAAAGCAGCAAAGATTGAGCCTCCTATCCTAAATTCAACAGGAATGTCACAGTGAACTGAAAGAAGTATCCTGTCTAGATGATGGAACATGGGAAAAGTGCCTTCCATCATCAAGTCTTTCCAAAAATATGAATGTATAAAATTCAGAGAAAACCAAAATGTCAAGAGTAACTTAGCCTTCAAGCTTCCTTTAAACCCTTCATCAAATCCTGAAGCCCCCAACAAGTGGACCAAATGCTCTCCTTTCCTTTGGGAAATGCATAATTGAGCTTTGCTCTTAAAAAAAGGTAAAAATAAACAAACATTATTAGAGGGAATTCATTCCCAGAGAGCTGTTCTACAGCTGAACATTTATCAGTGTATGGGAGATGTTACATAAAGTGCTTTTTAATCAAAATCCTCTTGATCACCAACACAATTTTTCACACCTCTGAGCACTTCTCTCCAGATCTCTGTGGTTACTCTTTCAACTTTTTGAGCATTAGTCTTTTGGTCCTGGTGCAAGACAGAACAGTGTCAGGGATTTCTTACAGATTCATGCCAGGTTTTGCTCCCACTCCAGGTATAGAAATACTGAAATAAACTGAAAAATTGATGCCCTTTGGGTCAAAATAGAACAAATTCACTGTTGTAAAGACATTACCAAAAAGAATACTCCACACAGCTCTAGTTTGAACATGAAGAGTTCTGTGTAACAGCCTAAGAATTTGTGCACACTTCCCTTGCCTCGCTGTTGCTGGGTGAGCACACGCACGTGCAGTTACCCACAGTAATACACAGACTAATTGCTGCTTGCTAATGCCTTTACTTATTTAATCTAGCCAGACATTTTGGGTTAGGGCAGCACAGAAATCCCTCTTCTGACGTTAAAAAGAGATTAAAACAAAGTGTTGGTTTTCCAAGCCAGTGAGAACAATGACTTAAATGTCTAATCCCATTAATTACCACCAACACTAAAGGTTTAGCAGTGCTGTTGCACTGAAGTGTCAGACAAACAAACAGGAGGGGTGTCTTTCCTGTGCACTCACACAATGCACACTTCTGCTTCTAGAGCAAAGGAAACTCTCTGAAAAGCTCTGGAAATTGTCTTTAAAAACCTAAAATCCTGTGTTTACTTCTGGGTGCATCTGTCTTCATACCAAAAGCTCTGTGTGTACATAAACTGCACGTGGCTGAACATTCGGAAAGTTATAAGAGCAGCATCAGCTTCTGTCTCAAACATTTCTTTATCATGAGACACAAAATCTCACTCTTAGGCACCTTTAACCTTTATTTGAGGCTGAGCAGTCATTTTAAGTCTCTATCTTCTTAACTGCAGTGAATTAAAAATAACTCATTCACTGCAAAATGTTTTTAGGAATTTTCTTTAAAATTTCCTAGTTATTTCCAGCATGAGTTTAGGTAGTTTCAGCTTCCAGTCCTTTGGCTCTCGTTACACCTTTGTCTTCTACATGAATCCACCACATTAAATAAAGCACTAAAACTCAATAAAATTATTCTTTATCAGAATGCCATCAGATCTGTATCAAAATGTCATCACATGCAGATAATGCCGCAACACATTGAGGTTCCTTGTGTGCAGCAAGAGTTTTCAAGAAAACAAAAATCCTGCAAGTGGAACAAGTTTGATGAGGAACAAAATTATTTCCATACCCTAGGACTCATCCCTGTTTTAGAGGGAATATCCAGTACAGATATTTTTTATATGAAAGACAAATAAAGAGAGCTGCTCTAAACTTCACACCCCATATTCTGTGCATGATCATTTCCTGCTTGGTTTGGAGAACTACTTGAAGGTAGGAAAATGTGTATTTAAGAGGTTTAAAAATATGATTGTTAAAAAGCACATTTTTCCCATTGCACTTGGTCAAAGAGGAGACTCAGACAAGAGCCAGAGCTTTACCCTGGTGAAGGTGGCACCTACAGGGCACCCATTCCAACTGAAATGCAGTGGCTGGGCTCAGTATTCTCAGGGTGTCCTCCCTGCAAGAGCACTCAGTGCCTGCCCAGACTGGAACACACTTCCAGTCTTCCTCTGAGAAGCAGTTTGAGGACGCAGAGCTCCGGAGAGCCTTTGCAGCACCAGTCTCTCCTGGAAGCTGGCACCTCTCTGACAGGCAGAAAGGGGGTGTGAAATGGTGCCTAATTCAGCAAACTCACACTGCACCAGGGGGTGTTGGCCACGCCGTGCAAAGATGTAAAAAAGTTCTTGTGTTTATTCATCTACAAAGATCCGACAGCTTCTGCTTAAGACAGAACTTTTTTCCCCCTGCAATAGCTTTCTCCCACACTTCTGGATCCATGGATCCATGCCATGCAAGGATACAATTCCCAGTACCATAAATACTCCTGATTAAGAAATTGGTGAAAGTTTGAGTATTGGAAGTTCTAAGTGCAAGAAAACATGTACTAGCAAACTCAGAAATAGGAGAGAACCTTGAAACACATCATTTCACTTAATATCCTTTTTTTGAAAGCATAAAATACACCACATGTAAATGCAAAGAAATCACAGTGACAGTGTACAATCCCTGAGTCCTACAGTCGCTTTGTTTTCAAATTTAACAGTTAATTTTTTCCATCAGTCATTTCAGCAGATGATAAGTGGGAAGGGATTTTAGTCATAAAAACTATCATTTGTAAAGGCCTCATTTAAATATGCCTTAATTAGCATTTTCATAACTGAGTTATCAGGTTTCCATTAAACTCTGAAATTCTCACTTCTGTTCCCACTGGACAGATGTCCACATTGCAAAAATAAAAACTGTACAAAAATCTTACAACACTATAGTTGGCAGTAGCTGGAAAACAGTCTGGGAAGAGAGAATGAACGGGAAGAGCCAATCTTTTACCACCGTTTTCTGCACTGAATCCAACCATTGAGACAGTGTGAGAAAGTTGGTACTATCAGTAAATAGAAAGTTTCTTGAGCGAGGAAAAGACAGGACTCCCGTCCTTTTGACAAGTCAAGCTGATATCTTCAATTTGTACCATGCTGAAGAAAAGGAAATAAACAGAAACTCAGAAAAGTTACAGAATTTCTTCAACTTTTCTCCCTGCAGATTATATCACATCTAAGAAATGAAGATGACATTCCTGGGCAGTCTTGGAATGATCCAGATCTGGCACACTTTGCAGAACTGATCTTTCCCAAGACAGAAAAGTACTGAACTTGTTCCTTCACTAGAACTACAATGTTTGGAAAAAAATCCAAACCCATGAAATTCAAACCCATTCTAGTCCAAAATTCAAAAGGAACAATCTGCAGTCAAGCTAAAAAAGCAAAAGCCTAAATACATGTAACACTTAAAAATTATATAAACAACCTTTTTCTTCTTTTGAGCTCCAGTACAGAGAATATTCAGCTATAATCATTACTTTGGAAAATGCATGATTTATACTGCACAAAATACTTTGGAAAATCAAAAAGCCCTCAAAATACATTTTCTCCACTCAACAAAGAAGAAATATCAGGCTCAATCAGGACATCGCAGCATTATACGCAGCAATCATGATAAGTCAATTTTGGCTTAAACCATGATTGTTATAAACACTCACAAAACATATTATTTCCCAGATGGCAATCTTAGTCAAGCAAATACATCAAACTTCTGTTTAATTATTATCAAATAAGGATGAACTTGTGACTGGGATTACCCCCAGTAGTTAAACAAACCCTCCTCTGGAAGACAACACTACGGTTTGTGTTCTCTGAGACCTCTTTTTCCAGGGCCAAGCCTTGAAGAGGAATGACTCTGTTTCCCTGCTAAGCTGAATCCTTCCCAAAAGGAGGAAATGGCAGCTGTTGGTTTGGATTTGACTCCCAGCTGTAGATTTGGGACCTGCCTTGAAGCAAACATGGGGCTCCTGAGGCTTTAATGGAAATGCAATGTTGCCTTCAGCCATAACAGTATAGAAGAGTGCAAAGACATTGTGGGCTGAATTAATTATGTACATTGAGGTATATAAAGACATATTTATGGATTGGCTACAGCACAGGAAACTCTTTGCCTGTCTGCAAAACATCCTGGCTGCTAATGCTGACTCAGCCATTGATTTGCTCTGTGACCTGAGGCAATTCACTAATGCCAAAATCTCCCACCTTAGGCACCTTATTCATATTTAAACCTTTAAACAGTGACCTGATTTCCAAGGTGTTGAACATGCACCACCCCCACTGAAGTTACAGGTAACTCTATGCATATTAACCCAGGAAGCCAAATTCAGGTTAACTTTGGAAAAAATTAGCCATGGCCACTCTTGTCTGAACCAAAATGTTCCCCACAAATCCAATGTATTAGTGCTTCAGAGGAGAAAAAACTGTCAAGGAATCATGCAAGATAACTCAAAAGGCAAAGGGTCTTCACTTCTTGGGACAGAACCATACATGTGTGCATACAACCGTACTAAATAAAGGAAGATTTTGAGAAAATTATGATAAATAGGTAGGAACGTTCAACAGAACATTTAAGACAGAGAAAAGTGCAGTGAAAATCCTCCTGGGAGTCACAAGGAAGATACAGCAAAGCTGCAGCTTGCCTTCTTTTTCTCTTGAATTTCTTCCAAGACTCCTTAGGTATCTGATTAATTACAGGGATAAAGACAAAACCAGGAGGCAGTAGCTTAACTCTCTTCCTGGATGGATGAAATTCTTTCAGCAAATTATTACTTTGGGGCTCCATGCTGCTCCATTTTTGCAGCATGCCATGGAAATAAGGAATGCCTTTTCAGGAAGCTATAGCTCACAGGCTGGGAAGCACAGTGTGGATGTCTTAACAAGGAGGTGGAGTTTCCCTACAAGTTCCAGGGATAAAGCAGTTTATAGGAAGAGGTCTGGCCTCCTCCACAGCCTCCCCCTTTCCTTTGGGTCCCTGTCCTTCTCCCAGGAACATTACCAGGTATGCATAAACCATGCTGGAGAGGAAACATCTAATTTTAAGATCTATTAATTCTTATACTGTACTGAGTGTTTTAAAAGAACATTTTACCATAGCCCCATCCTTCATGCAGAAATATCATCAAGTAATGAAGCCTCCAGCCCAGGGATTTGATGCTTTTAATAACATTTTCCAAGCAACTATCCAGACACCCTGGCTTCCATTTTAGAATATTCCAATGCCTCTGGAGGGAGCAGGCAATCATGGAGTTAAAAAGGCACCTAAGGACATTGTCTAAAATAGTCATTACATATGATTTTAAATCCAAGTATTCACAGTCAGAAGTTTAATAGGCATTAAAGAAAAAATAAAATTGAAATATTTTTATTCCTGGAGAGAATACATGGTTTCCTCACATGTCCATTTCCCTTCCCTGAGGACAGTTCTGGAGTCCCAGTCAAGTGTGAAAATTCACTCCAAATCAGTGAAGTTTTCATTCACTTCCCATAGTGTTTCCAAACAACAAGAGAAGCACTGAGAGCAGAAATAAAGTTACTGAATATTGAAAAGGAAGGACAAGAGGAGTGTGATGGGTGCCCTGCCAGACATTTGAGGTGTCCTGAAGCAACAGGGCCATGGTTTACACTGAGCAGTGGAACCACTATATGTTAAGGAGGAGGGACAGTGTTTTTCTATTTCTGGTGGAAAGGAAAACCAGCTGGGCCATCATCTTGGTTCAGTCTCTCTAATATCACCTGTAAGCTCTTTCCAAGGCCTAAGTGTACTCCTGAGTGAACTGTGTCTTTAAAAATGTTCATTTGGGCACAGGAGCTGTCACCACATATCTATTCAGACCCCATCATGCAGTGAACTCACAACTTGGATTTCTCTGTTATGCTCATTTTTGATTAGGATTTGCTCATGCTGAAGATATGCTCAGCAAGAAAAATTAACTCAAGTGACTTGCATTATTTATCAGCACTAATTCGGATGTACATCCATCATATGCTGTAAGTGGCACCATTACAGAGAAAACAAAATTAAAACCAGGCCTTGCCTTCTCAGAAGGAAAAGGATTACCCTGTGTTGTCACCTATGTGTGATATATACATCCTGCAACCGGTTTGCTTCAACTCCTATGCTGTGGAACAGGACTGATTTCAAGAGAGATAAAGCTGCTTAGGGTGTCCCTATGCCAAACAAAAACCACACCTTAAATCTTGGGCCAGATTCCAATGACATTTCAATGACACAGAAAGCAGATTTAACACTAATTACCTTTGTTAAATTTCAGAAGGTCTTATTTTCCTTTAGTCTGCTGGCTTATCATAGAGATATACTCACATCATCTACCCTGGCAGGAGCAAGTCTCCTAAATAATCTGTGAAAATAAGGAGGGTCCCAGTTGGGCACTCTGTTGAGTTCTCTAAGCAGCTCAGACCCTGACTTTGCACACTTAAGTCAGCTGCTGAAAATGAGGTAGTGTGAAAAAGCCATGTTGTGCAGAAATCTTCCCCACTAATTTCTTACCTCTCCAAAACCCCACATTTCTTTTAAGATTTTTAAAAAGCAACTTTGTTATTGCAACATAATAAATAATGAAGGGTCATGGAAAGATTCTAAGCAGCAGCACTTCCATATTTTACACAAGCTGTAGCACCAACAATAGAAATACCACATCCTGATTTCACAATGGCCCATTGCCATTTTTGAGCTGGAGTTTAGTGGGAAACAGTGCAAAAAACCAACAAGGTTGATGAGTTAGGTTCAAAACAACCTTATTCTGACAAATACAGGACTATATGATTTTTCTGGTTTTAATTTCTGAGCTGATGGAACGGTCAAGGTCATATAGGGTAAGGTGGACAAACATTCACTGATACTCCTACAGGCTGACAGCATGTCAACAGCATTTATTTAGGGGGATGACTAAAGATCTCTAGGAAAAAAAACCCAAACCAAACAAAACCCCCACAAAACTGTATTTTTATCTTTGAAAAAATTTTGCACAGTGGGACAACAACATTAACTACTCAAAATTAGTAGCATGAAAATCAAAAATTCATATATATTCTAATGCCAGAACGCAGGTGGCAGCTTAATCAACCATATGTGTACTCACAGATTTCCCTGTCAAGGTTATGAACATTTAAAGGCATTTTCAACCCCTGATATCCACCAGGAAACATTTCCAGATGAAGCTTTGGACTCGTGTCACCCTGCAGCCCAGACAGCAGAATGGACCTGACTTTAAGTACTCTGTCCTAAAATAATTAATTCAGTGCCATGGCTGGTGCTTAAACAGTTCTGCTTCTCCATTGAGCTGGGATCATCTCTTGGAGAGAGCATAAATCCTTTTTTTCTTGAGATGAATTCTCTCCTCCTTTTTAAACTGCTGTTTTCTTGCATCACCTGGGGGTTTGACTGATTTTCTGTGGCTGATTTTCCATGCAGACTCCAACAGACAGGGATCGCTCACCGTGGAGGCACATGGCAAATTGCAATGGCACCAGGACCACAGGGAACAGTGGATATATATCTCGATCTGCATGTGAAATATCAATTCCCTATCTCATCGTGTGTTTTCTCCATGTGCCATTGTTCTTTACATCTGTATCACCATATATGATTTCCAAAGACAGGAGATATTTTGTTCCATGACCTTCGTTTGGTTAATACCAGCAGAAAGTTACTGTTTAGCAAAATAAGACAAAGACAAAAGTAAAATATTTCACATTACATGAAGGGTAGAGTAGGAGTATTTCAGCAAGACTGCCACATTGTTGGGAAGAAAGAAGTAAAAAAGAATATTCTCACCAACATCCTGAAAATGCTGACACTCTCTTACCCTTAAAGAATTAAGGATTTATCATTTTTCATTGAATTAAGTACTTCTATCATTTCCTCCCCCATTCAAACATCAATACTAGACCACTCAGAGAAACACTAAAAAGACCACTTTGGCTTCTTGAATGTTTTTGTTAATATTGGCGTAAATCTGGAGTATTAGGATAGTTTAGGAAATGAAGACTTACAGTCTAGAAGCCTGAGGTTTCAAATTTCTACAAAAATGCTCAAGTTTTTAAAATATGAGAAATATTTTAGAATATTACCATTCTCTACTTCTAGCTAAACCATAGTTGCACTGAAATTCTTCTTATCACTTCAATAACTAACAGTATCTTATCATGTAAATGCTTCTACACGACAATTAGGATCTCTGTTTGCTTCAAGTAAATTTAAAGAGTTGTCTTTAATAATAGAGAATAAAGCAAAGAGATGTCAAGCATCATCTTTTAACTACCAAGCACCCCCCTGCTTACACAAAATCATACAGGATTAGTTTGCCTGGCAGTTTTAAAGCTACAATCTGGACTTTGTCAACTTTTTGGCACTAAAATTCCAATGAAACCCAAGAAGATTACAGCTGGCGGTGTCACTTTAATAGCAACTTTGCTGAGAGCAGCCTTCCAGAGAGTTCAGCTTCACCTGATATAAACCCCTGGATTGGGAAGGCTGCAAACTGGGAGTGTGAGGACTGCCAAGGACTGAGGCCACCTACGGCAGGCAGTGACAGCATTCCCACGGGGCTCCCGAAATCCAGCGCCAACGACAGCAGAGTAACGGCAGAGTGAGCTCCTGCTGCCGAAGCTCCCGTGGGAATGGGGTGGGATAGAGAGCCTGGGACCTCACTGTGCCCTTCAGACATCTCTGCATTACCTATTGCTTTGCTGCAGGAAATTCCTGAAATGGGTTTTTTCCTTGAGCAAATTCCAACTGATTCACCTCCATGAGCTGTAAGCAGAGGAAATTTCATTTCTCTGCTCAGGACTAGTCAGATGGGCAGAAAAACCAAAGGTAGTGCAGCAGTTTTCCCCCCTGTGCTCTTTCTTGTGGCACAACACCCAGACCACTCTCCTTAATTGCATCAGAAGCTTCTGGCAAAAGTTTTGCTCTCTGGAATTCTTCTTTGAATTCTGCCTCTATTTTGGACTTGTGCTTTAAAAGTAAAATTCAGCACTGACAGCACATTGCTGGCTGATTTATAGAACAGTTGGTATAACTTCCCAAACAGGGTTACAGTGCTTAAGATTCGGGGCCAAATTTTGTTCTTATAAAACTGTTCATCCTTTCCCCAAACACCCTCGGAAAGCAACTCCAGCAGTGTCCAAAAGTAGCAGGATGGAGCAGCTCCAGACTTGCCTCACAGTGGGCTTCACAAAGCAGAAGGGTGGAACAGAAACCTAACTTGAGATACATTTCCCAAGCCACAGCTCTGAATGGAAACTCTGTCTAAATCCAGGTTTCCAGAACATCTCCCCAACCTTTAACACACAGGCAGGGGGGAAAGGAATAGCAAACAATCTAAACAATAGAAGAAGAGAGAGGAATTCAATGTAACTGGGACTGAAGGAAACACTTCTCCCAGCCTAATGTTTGGCCTTGGAATGATCATAAAGAAGGATTTCTTACTTCAATCTAGGCTGCATGAAGAAAATTAAACAATTTTTAAAAGGCAAGCCTACACAAGCCTATAAAATGCACTCTTAGAATGAGCTACATGAGCAAAAAACTAAGAAGTCTGATTTTTTGTATTTCAAAGACTATATTTTCATCTCTATCCCCAGTAAGGGCAAGAGAAACAGTTATCAAAAGGAGAAAGGAAAAAAACAAGCAGCAGCAAAGGATAATGCATAATTCAGAGTCAGAAGTATTGGCCCTTGCCAGCTGGACAGCTACAGTAATCTCTCCAGTGGTTTATTCAGAATTTCCTCAAGTGAAAGACGATGGTTTGTTAAAAATGACACCTTAGGGATGCATATATAATTCTTCTCTGACTCCCATGTCATGTTTCCTCAGTTTACTTCAAGTCAAAATACGTTTCTTTCCCTTGCTCCCAGCCCTGTAAGGTCAGCCCTGCTAATGAAAATCAAGCTGTCTTTTTTCTGCTATCAACAATAGTCAGATAACAAAATACAGGTTCTGAACTTGGCATGTTTAGTGTTGGTGATGATGCATAGGCTGAGAGCAGACAGCTTCATTTTCTTTTAGCTGGGCTGACCCTGCAGAGAAAGAACTGGGGGAAAATAAAACCCAAAACAAGAACAAACTTCTAGTTTTGATTAGTAGTAAAGGAGTTGAGCAAACATGACATGACATAGATGTCAGAGTGCATAATATAACTGCATGAGCTGCAGTAATAGCAAGAAAATGTAAAGAAATATAAAAATTTGTGTCACCAACACTTGGAATGCAGCTTATGGTCTTTCATGTCTTAAGTACAGATATTAATACACTGATCAGAGACAAAATCAGAAAGGAAACCAGGAAAGATTCCTACCCCTACTCCACTGTTTGTCTGTTATTTTTCTCTTCCATGTAACTTCCAAAGCACACTTTTGAAGCTTTATAGCACATGGCACAAGCTTCCTGACAATCAGACTAAAATAACATTGCACTGCTGGAATCTGCCTGTACCAGGATGTGTAGAAGAGCATCAGGGTTGTTGTGGGTGACCCATAAAACGGCAGCGCACCCGTAACGTTTTACAGCCTCACTGAAACAACTGTGCAATTAGAGAACTTTCAACAGCAAGCAGGGTTTAAAGTTATCATGTAACAGCATGAAATTACACAGAAATTACAGTTTAGTGGTGCTGCTAGTTTGCAGCTGATCAGGAGGCCCATACCATGCCCTCCGGTGGGGAAAACTGGTGCCATGGCTAATTATAAAACAAAAAATTGGCATTGCCCTGAGGCATCGCTCTGCTGCCGCTCTGCTTCCCAGCTGGGAGCGAGCAGGACCAGCAATCCATCACCTTTGCTGTGTGCTGAGAGCCACAGAGCAAGCTCAGCTACCACTGGGTACTCAGCAGGGCTGAGCTCAGGCTGCAGTGGCTCTGTGCTCCTGGGCTAAAAGAACAAACTCCAAACATCCTGCCTGCGCTCAGAGCAGGCTGAGACTGTAGGGAAGGGACTGAAGAAAAATTGAATGGCTTGGCTTGGAAGGGACCTTAAGGATCCAATTCAACCCTCTGCCATGGCAGGGACACCTTCCACTATCCCAGGTTGCTCCAAGCCCTGTCCAACCTGGCCTTGGACACTTCCATGGCAGCCACAGCTTCTCTGGGCTACCTGTGCCAGGGCCTCCCCACCCTCACAGGGAACAACTTCTTGTTCCCATCTAAATATCTAATCTAACCCTGCCCTCTGTGACTTTAGAGCCATTGCCCCCTGTCCTGCAATTATCTGCTCCTGAATAATACAACACATATTCCCTCCCATATGCATATGACTCACATACAACACACCTTCCCTCCCATATTCATGTGACTCCAAAAAAGAAATTCTAGCTAATTTTATGTAGGATAAGAATATGATTTATCTGACAAAATCATTTTCCTTTTCCATTGAATTTGATAATTCCTCATACAAATCAAAGCCACTCCTCTAAAAAGTCTGAAACTTTAATTCTTTAGAGCATAGCCATTCACAAAACATCCACTAAACTCAACAGGAATTTGAGTCATAGAGGTGTTCCAGCACAAGGTTTTAAATAGACACTGACTGCACAAAGTATGCACCAGCACAGGGAAAAGAAATACTCATATCTGTGAGGGGCTATTGCAGCTCAGCTACTTCACTCTTCTAAATATAGAGTGCTCAGGATCTGCTGGGCTTAGATATTGATGCTCTCAGCTTAATTTTAAAATCACTGATATTTATTTTGATTATTTTTATGGTAGTCTTGGATTTCCTCCAAGAGCTACATGGCTTTTTCTCTTTTTTTTTTAGTAGGAAGATTTGCAGGGAATTGTAAGACATTCTGAAATGTCTTAAAGGGAGACCCTGTACTTACAATAAATGGTCAGGAAACCTCTTAAAAACAGTTTGTTTGTGGGAATTGTGTACATGACAAATTAAGGCAAGAATAACAAAGGAAAGCTGCTCTGCATGCTGCAGTTCTCATAAGTTATGATGAATTGTCTTCTGCTTTCTATGACTGCCAAAAAATTTGTATTTTTGACTTTGTTCACAGTCAGAACTGTGAGCACATGACTCACCCATACAAGGTGGCAACCACTTAGGTTTTATTGGTGATGTTTTCCCAAACCATGCAAACATTCTGGGGGCTCAGACTCCCAGCATATGCTGGCTTCTTGTTTGCTTCTGTTCCCTGAGAAAGGAAAACAGCTCTGCCATCTCCTGCTCCAAAACCCGTTGTTCTGCAGGTCTCCTTTCTCCTGACCCAGGCTATTCCTGCTGTAGAAGTTCCCAGCAGGATGTGCTGATGCCATCTGACAAGTTTTGTGCTTATCCACAAAACTCAGCGACCTGAAGTGGTGGGGACAGAGTTTTTCCCACAGGGTGCCCCCAAAAGCCTGGGAAAGGGGGCTCCTCCCGCTTGCCCCTTTCCCAGCTCTGCACTGGGGCTCCCTCTGCACTCTGAGCCCAGCCAGACGCTCACCTGGTCAGTGCAGGGCTTGGAAAACCCAAAGCAAACTGATCCCTGCACGTGTTGGAATTTGCATGAGAAAAAAACTGGGATTTCACTGCTGGGTCACAGGAAGTCACTGTCAGCCCCAAAAGGTTATTTAGCAGCTGTTCTGAGGAGGGATCTTCCCTGGGTTTATCTTGTTCCCTTTTCCATCTTTAACACCAGATTCTCTACCAAGAGATGCAAGGAGAGCTTTTCAAATCTCCACATTAGACTGACTGAAGGTGTACCTCTTGTAAACATCTCCCCAAAAACAAAGAGATACTCATTTTATTGCCTGAAATTTCTAATTTTCTTTTCCCTCCACAAACTGAGAACCAGAATATTCAGCAATAGCATTCAACAGGAATAACAGCCCTACTACGCCTCAAATATCAAATTCAACTGTTTTTTCATGTTGCACTATTTAAGAAGTATTGAGCAAAATTTTCTTCATCCTTATCAATTCTCTTCCTAAAAAAACGGGTTCCTACAATGCTTGTTATATTCTAAGACAGGAATTCAGCCTGTGGGATAAAAGTTTCAGCAAGACCTGCACAAGAAAACTGGGGACTATAATGTAAGAGCTTTGTAAAACCAACCGTAAAGTTTATAAACACATGATATAAATTTTATACATGTATGACAATATGTGCAACACACCCATAAAAAAAAAAAACCCTTTGAAGTTTGCTGGAGTCAGCTTGACAGATTTAGCCAGGTTTTACAAA
Source organism: Ammospiza nelsoni (assembly GCF_027579445.1). Taxonomy (NCBI): domain Eukaryota; kingdom Metazoa; phylum Chordata; class Aves; order Passeriformes; family Passerellidae; genus Ammospiza; species Ammospiza nelsoni. The sequence continues at coordinate 3,437,360 of NC_080635.1, forward strand.
GCCACGTTTTCTTGTATAAAATTACTTTAAAAATGGGATTGCGAAATATGGCAGTGGATGTAGAATTACCTCACCCATGCAAACACACTCTAGCCCCAGGTAATTAAATATGCTGAAGGACCAGCCCCTCCAGCTCTTGCAGGCCACCATATCCATGGAAAATGCCTTGGTGAGCAGGGATGCAACTCCTAGGAACAAACAACCAAAAGAAACCAGCAACAAAATAAATGCTTCCCAGGAACCCCTGCAGTGAAGTACAAATGGCACAGCTAACAATTCAGCCACCCTACAAGCATTTAGGCTGGAAAAGACCTCTAAGATCATGGAGTAAAACAGCCGCTAGCAAGTTTATCATGAGAATTGCCTAAATCTGAAAGAGCACCAGAAGAAACAAGCAGGAACTCAGGAAAACTTGTCAGACTCCAGCTATAAGAGGATTGCAGTAACCTTTTCATACTTCAGTGAGGATTTTACTGTCACTTCATTCAGAGTCAGTGAACACTCTCAGGATACACATTACAGCACTATCTGCTGAAGTGTCAGCATTCCTTTAAAAGCATAAATGGCAGGGATTTGCTGATTTTCCGCAAGTATCACCATGGTGAAACTCTTCCGAGGAATCCCACGAACACAGGCAGGGCTGGCATAATGTTTTACCTTGTGCTATCACCAGGAGCCGTGTTAGGTCAGGACCACACAGGATTGCTGTGAGGAGGTCAGAGTGGCACATCTTGCAATACTAATTCAACATCCCCCACCAACGGGCATGGAACAGGGCTGGAGCTCAGCAGCAATACAGCAGGGGCTCCTCAGTGCTGGGAGAACCACACAGAATGGGCCTGGACGCAAATACTGGAGCAGGGGAGTGGATTTCTACCCTTTGAATGAGCCCGTCTTCGCTCCAGTGAGTTGCGAGGAGTCCAAGTGCGAAAGCTGAACTCCATAAACTGCCCTTCACTAAATCCCTCAATCTAAATTTGGCAGATGATCTGACCTGGTCAATAACCTGACAGCAAATGGTACTCTATCTACTTCTAGAAAATATACATCTTTGCAGAGGCTATTTAGAAGGGAGAGAGCCCATCCATTTCTGTCATGCAGAGAAAATGTTCCAAAATAAAAAGGAGCAATGAGACTTTCCTTCATGCTGCCTTGAAACTGTGCTGCTTCACCTTCCTGTTTTGATTGCCTATAATTTCATGTTTCCAAGATTTATAAATGTGCTGCAAATGGAGGAAAACATTGCTACAAACACAGAGCTGTGTAGCGCACTGCTAAACCTGGATCAGCCTTGCACCAATTCCCTTAATTCCACCTCCACACACCATCAGTGGCCAAACTCTTCTCAAATGCTTCCAAGGAGAAATCACAGTGGGCGATTACTGCTCCTAGGGAAAGTCTCTTGTCAACTTTTACAAGTCACAGATTTTAACTAATTCTCCAAGGATGCTGCCAATACTGCTGCTCACACCTCTTTCCCTTCTCTCCAGACCGTTTTCCAAAGCTCATTTGAAAGACATCTTTTAAGTCTCCCAAACACACCCCTCTCTTCCCAGCTGTGTCCCACCCTCATTACTTGGGTAAACCTCACTGAAGTCAGGGGGGTCCTCATGTGCAAAAGACTTTGTCGCACTTTAAGAGCAAATTAAAGAGAAGTTGAAGATTTGAAGCCCTGCACTTTTTGTAGATGCTATTTTAAGAACCTGAATGTCCTTATTATGATTCAGTGAGCTTTAGCTTACTGTTAATTTTTAAAAAAATAAATTCACTCATCTTGGGGCAACATACTATTCTTGAAATTAGGAGAGGAAAAAATACACATTCAGACAACACAACAAATCCATGTCTTTTAAATGCCCCCTAATTCAACCAGCACCCTGCATCTTACACCTAATGTGACAGCCCTGAAAACTACACTCTTTGATTGAGTAGCAGAATTAATTCTCACCTCAAACCTGCAGGATGGGCCAGTGCATAAATCAAGTACTCTTGACTAAAACTACCTGTATTTTTATATTGTTAACAATTTTTAACTCTAACATTGCAGGATGAAATATCATTGTTTCAGGTAAACATTTCCTTACCATTAAATCTCTTATTCTTTAGTTATACTGCAACATGTAAAAGATTTCCTGCACCAAAAATCTAATCCAAGTTTTATCAGCGTGGCTTCAAGCTACTGAAGTCACAACTAATAAGCACAGTGAAAGAAAAGGCAAAATTTCATCTCACCTGAATTTTGCTTTTCCAGCTTTCTATCTGGAAAGGAGACTAAACCAAAAATCATCACCTCCCTCCCTTCTAAAAAGCCCCACACAGCTGTTGGCTTATTTCTCTCCACCACAGCTCAGTTTTAAAGTGAAGCTTAAGGGTAGGGGATTTTTCTATCTTTTACCATCAGGGTTTAATAAGCATGAAAGTTCAGAAGGCAAGAAGAGATATTTAATTGTTTTCATCCCAGAGGATATTCTCGTGTAAGGCAGTTGCCGATTCCTGCAGATAATACTATAACTGTACATCTTCATATACACATTTCAATCCTTCCCTGCTTCCAGCCTAATTAAGAGGCAGGTTGTGTAACTTTTGAAATAAAACATATTGACTTTTGTTTTCCCCATCCCTGTTTTGACATGGAGTGATTTGCCAAGGCAGAAAGTCCAAGCGCAACAGGCGCACGTATCACAAACTTCCCCATAATGGGCATGCACTCACCCATTGGATCAACATCTTTCCATTTATTAGCATGACAAAGGACACAATTATTTTGGATATGCCTGAATGCAATTTTCATTAACTTTGCAATGATTTATTAACAAAAGTGTCAGGAATGTAATAAAAGCAGCAGGACTCCTCAAAATGCCAAAATAAAAAAAAAAAAAGGAAAAAAAAAAGAATACAGCAGAATTTTCAAACATGCCTTGCAGCATCAGGTCAATAAGGTTGCTTGATTCTATCAAAAGCATCACCATGGTGAGTGAACTCTGCAATTAACAAAGAGTAAGCACAAAAAATGCTAATATCTCATTTGAATGTAATTATGCACAGATTACTGTTCACTGGAACAAGAAAAGGGATTTTAATTGTCACCCAAAGTTACACGCAAGCCCAGGATTCGAGTTAACTTTTTTGTTCGAGAGAGTTTATGCAACACTAAAACTGGAGAGTTCACAAATTCTTGTTTTCAGTGACTTTGTGAAAGGACTGCACTGACTTTGTATCAAGTGTGCAACTTCCTGAGTCCTTTTGTAACATCCCTCCATGTATGTTGGCAAGGTTAGTTTGTAATAAGTTTCCCCATCGTTTGCATTTTAATACTATTTGATCTCATTTACATGTTTAAATTTGTTCCTGTAATAAAATTCATTAGTATGTTTATCATAACCACATAATGAATATAGCCCTTATGTAAAATAAAAAATTGAAAGTACATTAGAGACATTACAAGCTGTTTGAAATTACTGTGCTTTGCATATTATACCTTATTAATTAAATTATAAATTATTTATTTATGTATGTCTTTAATCAGGGGCAAGCACTAGAACAATATTATATTAGTATAAGAAACACAATACAACTCCAAGCTAATTCACACATGGACTGCTTTTCCATCCATAGGATTCCTTTTGCCACAGGAAGGCAAATGCCATTCCCTGCTGTGCATCAGGGGACACAAACCAGCTACTTAAAGGGCAGTGAGGGGAAAATGCTTCTTGTGCAAGAGAAAACCTGTAAAGATAATATCTCCTTTGCATTTCCTCCTTCGGAGCATAATTAAATCAGATATGCAGATGGAACTGGAGAATAAGTCATTATTCAGGCAATGCCACATTCACATTATATAGAGTCACTGATTTTAAAAACTTAATAAATGGGAAAAAAAATCTTTCAGTGTTTGAAGTGGTTTCTAAAGTTCAGCAGACAAAATTTAGCATTTTATAATCATTGAGAATGTTAAGAAAATATCACAAGAGTGCCAAGACAGTTGTTTGAATTCATACTCTTTTTAAGTAAACTGTTAGAAACAAAAATTAGTCCACTGATGTGCAACATTATTACTTTAAGAAAAAAATAGAATTTATAAAAAAGAATTAATATTTGGAGGAAAACTATCATGTATTAAAAACAAAACCCACAAGGTTACAGAAAAATAAGACTTGTATGTTTAAAGGTCAGTGGAGCCTGTAGAAAATACTAAGGTATGAAAAAAGTGAAAGAAATTAAAACAAGGTGCCAAGAATAAAATGACAAAATGTATAATTAAGATAGAAGATGGGTATAAAACTTGGTCCTATTCTGATAATCAAGGACTGGGGGTCAGTTTTGTTTTCAATCCCACTGGGAATTCTGAGGAGCTCACATTGTGTCCTGTGGAAAGGGCCTGAGGGATGTGCACCTTTGCCATGGACTCGCTTTGTATCAGTCTGCATCCTAAAGAGTAGCTGGTACCAGGAGTAAAAAGCCTTAAAAGTGTGCATATGCACAGCACTCCCACTGACAAGGGAGATTAGAGCTGCTGCAAACACTGAAATTTTCCAGAAATGGTGAAATTAAGAACAAAAATCTGAAGAGTGATCTTTGTTCTCTAGCTGCAAGAAGCTTCATAAAAAGGTGACATTCAGAAAAAAAGCCCCAAAAGTTACTTTCCTCCACCAACAAGAAGAGGAATATTGCTCTTGTGGTTGATCCCTCATGTTTCCACACTAAAAAACTGCCCTGACAAGGTTCTAGGCGGCCTCAGGGAAAGCATGGATCCTTTTCTGTACATTCAGAGTTCCCTCAGGAGACACTTTTCTGCACAGACCACTATCTCAAATGATATTCTGCATCTACAACATCTCATCAGGAAATAGGTTTTAATGAATAATAGAATCATGGAGAGCTGGAAAACACCTTGAAGATCAAGCCCAGCTGTTAACCCTGCACTGCCAAGGCCACCATTAACCCATATCCCTGAGCTCCACCTCTCTGAGCTTTTAAATCCCTCAGGGATGGGGACTCCACCACTGCCCTGGGCAGCATATCCAGGACACCAAATCACCACACGCCCCAAAAACCCAACCAAACCAAAACCTCAAAACACTGAGGTTGCCTGGAGCAAGGCTGTGGTCATATCACCACTCCCACAGAGAAGAAACACACCCAGATCCCTGGTAAGCACAAAGGAGCTGGGGAAATGAATTCCCATTTGAGGGGCCTGGAAGCACTGCACTTGGCACTGCTAATGGTTGGACTCTGTCTCCAAGGTCCTTTCCAACCCAAATGATCCTATGAGTCTATTATTTGAGCAAAAGATAATTGCCATGGATTTGGATGTCCATGAGCTGCTCTTGGACAGCACCAGGGTTTGGCTGATCAGCCAGTGCAATCTTCAGTGCCTAAGGCATGGCCAGTTGCAAGATTCCAGCTCTTCCACCAAGCCCAGAACATTTTGAGGCTACCAATTATTCCAGAGGATACAGGGAGAAAAGAGCTAAATTAGTGGGCTGCTGGCTGAGCATCCTGCTCCCTCCCTTTCATGGCTCTCCTTGTCTCCATGCCTGTTCCCTCTCTCTTTTTCCACATGTAGGCTCCTACAGCTTGTCACAGATTTCTGGTGGGAATAAGGAAAACTCTCTAAGTGCTGAGAGGAAGGAGATATTCAAGAATCGGCTTTACATCACTGCAACAGAAATGTAAAATTTACAGTACAGCTACTTCTGTGGCTGGACTGTGGCATGGAGGCCCAAGAAATGACAAGAAACCAGTACTGAGCTGGGCACAGGCTTTTCCACTCCTCTTGGAGAGAATGGTAACTCAGGTACTGAGGAAGCAGGGAGGAAACCTTCCACGTGTCCATGTGAAGGGCAGAAGGGACACCTCAGCTGCACTTCTGCCCAAGAGGCTTCATTAAACACCAGCCTCCATGGATTAAGAGAGTGGTGAATTCAAGGATTTGGAGTTATCAGAATAAATGAATTTATCACCTCTTCTCGGTATTACTGGGAATTCAGAGTTCAACAGAAGGTCTATGCAAGAATGCAAGGCACTTCAAACACTTGCTGAAAATTGCTGAAAATATTAAATTGATTAAAATGTTCATTGGCTTGAGGGGTTTGGGGTAGTTCCTTTTGAAAAAGGAAGCGGGGAAAATATTTTGAAGACTATATCATTATAGATCAGGCAACTGGTGCAGTATGTTGGAAAAGTCATCATTCTAAATGACAACTCAAACAAAAACCATAAAGATGTTAGAACTTGGATGGACAGAACACCAGAAGCTTTTTGCAAGCAACTGGCAGGCTGCTGGTGCTCACTTCAAACTTGACACTCCAATTTAATTCTGACTTTTGCAAGGACATTGAACAAGAGATTTTCTTTTCCTACCACTGAGAATTGGCTTCATTTCACCAAGCTACAGCAGCGGTCTCATTGTCTTTATCTGATACAGGATTCCCCTAAACAAGCTAGTTCAACTCTCTGACCTGCTTTCCTCCCCCTCCTGCTCCATCAGACATTATAAAATTAATTTTAAAATATTATTCCTCCAGACTCAAGATAAGAGCTTATTAATACCTTAAGCTATGTCAGGATTAAAAAGGAAAAAGATAGATAAGCATTGATAAAATTGCTCTATTTCAATCAGGAAAAACATGGTTCAAGTCAGAAAATCTACTCATTAATTATCCTGGAGATGGTCGAGAAGGGAGGATACATCTGGAAAAAAAATTATTTGCATTGTTAAACAAGAATACAAATATATAAAGGACAAAAATTACAACTTTTACTGAAAAATTATTGTAAAAATAAAAAGCAATGTGTTTTAGGTATTAAAGTGAAAGACAAAAGAAAACAAACCCCAAAACATTTGTTTTAATTACCTTACTTTAATTTGGTCAGCAAACAGCCTATTCCAGACTACCCTTACCTAAGTATTCTATCAAGAGAAGGGACAGCACAATTTTCTTGCAATATGTGTGTAAAAAATACAGACTTTTTTTTCTTCAAAGAAGAAACCAAAGTCACAGCCAAACTAAAAGAGCGATTTTCCTTCCCAACCAATTTAAATTCCTTAACAAACAATTTAAATGCATTAGGTATTTTCTGAAAATTTACATCATGGAAGAGAGAGGGAAAAGAAATCTGAAATACTGAATTATTCTAAATCCTGCTTCTCTTCTAACATTAAACATGATCTTCATTAAAAAGAATCCCTGTGATGGTACAGATAATATTCACATACACCTCCCATCATCCTCAAACATTTTCATTGTGGGAAGTTCAGGGCACTGGTTTCACAAGGCATTGCTGGTGTAACCTATAGACAGCAATTGCCAGAGTGTTGCAGAGGTGTTTTAGTGCTCTTGGCTGCTGCAGATGACACAGGGAGATACAGAGGATGAAGAAGTACACAGGGATTCAGGGCTTGCCCCTCTGCTACACCTGTTTCAGGTGTGCATTTCTGTGCTAACAGGAACCACTGACTTCCCAAAGAGAATGCTCTTGCTGTGAAATTAAAAATCCGGGATATCTGGATGTTTTGTCCAGTAGAAACATTAAGGGAATCATTACTCAATTTCCTGAGATTAAATTCTCAACAGTAAAACTGCATTATAAGCTTCTTTAAAGTGAATTACTGTTCCCTTTAGCTGAAATTGGCAGGGAGTATCAAGTTCCAGGCATCCTGGCTTTGTGGGGTTTGCTTGTTCTCTGAGAGCTTAGAAGATTTCAGCTCATGGGATAAATGTTTAGCGAAGTTATAAGTGTGATAGCAAACAGGGAGTTTTGACAAAAAACATTCCTCACTTGTAACCATTGCAGGAGGCAGTTGTGTCTGCTGTAATAAATCCTTTACTGAGGAAGAAGAATCATTGAACTGTCCTGAAAGTGTTAATTTTAGTGCCATGATCACAAGGCTGTTATTACCTTAATAAAATTCATCTGGTTTACAAGTTAAAATATCTGTGGTTTGAATATTGGAATAATCCAATTTGATTTGGGTGACAATGTGAAAACTGCTTACATAACAGTTGCAAACCATTTTCTAATGGACTTAAATTAGATGTTTGTAAAGGACACGGACAGATAATGTATTTAATTTTCCTGGGAGCAAATAGGAGATCCTTAAAGAGGGAATGTCTAAGCTAAAGCAGACTTAGATATTTCAACTTGTCTTTGAATTGTTGGTCCAAAACAAAGACACTATCCAGCTCCCCTCTACTTTTGGTGACACGGATGAAATAAGAACAAAGCCTAACTTTCTCTATCACCTTTGAAAATAAACAACAACAAACATGTTTTAGACAACAAGGATCATAAGGGTGTATTTAAGCATTTACATGTGGAAAGTGCTATCCAGGTAATTAAAAATAAGCAGCTGCAACCCACCCTATGGCTGGTTAGTTGGATAAGCCTCTTGTACAAAGGCTGAACAGTTACAGATATTAACGAGCCCACATTCATTAAGAAGCATCTTTTCCATGATAGAAGAGAGGGGGGCTGAATGGCAGCAGAAGAAGCTCATATTATTCTGCACAAACTGCTCTCCAGGGCCAGGAGACTCCACACTAAACTGTGGACAAAGCACTCCGCAGGATCAGAAGGAATATTACTTTCTGATCTTAGAGACCTCGTGCTTGGCGCAGTCTGTAGCAACACATGTTCTGAACATACTGAGCACACTGTCAACGCTTGGAAAATTAGTAATAATTGTGGAAATCTTTGCAGGACTTTTTCCTGTGCCACAGAAGCGAGTTTCTGCAATCTGCTCCTCCTAAATTCCTTAAAGAATAGTTCTTGTGCTTCTGGCAGGCAACCAGTTGGACCCTGATTTTGGCAAAGCATTGGGTCTTGAGTGTTACACATACACACAGCTTGTGAGGATGCATTTCCTGATGAAGTTCCTCTTCTCTCAAATGTCTGAGGGCAGCAGCTAACCTTAGTTTAACTCCACTGATTTCAAGGAAATTGAACTGAAGGGATGAATTTGGAGCAGAGTCAGAGCTGAGTGCCATGGAAGCACTGGGCAATTTATAAGGAACAAGCTCTCCTCACATTCCTGGTACCTTCCGCTGTGAGCAGAGGCCAAGTGCTGAGAATGCTTAGACTTATTAGTGGAACCAAGATGAACAGGAAATGAACTGAATTCAAATCATAATATTCAGATAAATAAAAAAGAGTTTACCTATCAGAAGCTTTAAAGATAATCATCCTCATTTTACACTCCAACAAAATAATCTATGGCTGGCTTTGTTTTCAAAAGTTTTTAAAACCCAGAGGTGAATTTGCAATAATCACAGACCCTTACTTTAAAAGATGACACACCAATGCAAAGTGATAATGTAATACCCGATTCAATAATTGTCTGCATTTAGATAAAATATGGTTCTGTATTTCATTGTTAGGTATTTCTGAGCCTAGTGACAAGAGAGAGATAAAGAGCCTCAAGACTCTCCACGACCATAACCAGAAATGAAATTCTCAGGAAAACAAATACAATAAGATGTTCAGTAAAATGAAAATATAGGTCTTTCATAACAAGTATCTGTGTTGGGTTTTAAAAATCAACTCATATAAAAGTATGTGGAGTTTGTGTGTGTACACACATACAGATTGTTTATGTAAGTCTTTAACACACAGATTTCTACACAGCTGTACATATTTTTTTCCCTGTTGTAAGTTAAGGGTTAATGCTGTGGTTTCCTTGAAAAGACTAAGTTTTTAACTGAACATCAAAGTTGGTGGCTACTCTCAGGCTTGGTTTGTTCTCATCTTCACTGTACAACCGTTTTGAGAAGCCAACAGAAGCTACTGTAATATTTTCTCTTGCAAAGTCTGTTTGCTAATCAGTAGTGGATCTAATCAAGGATCTAATAAGTGCATAATGGTACATTTGCTTCCCAGGAGAAACCACTGTTTCTCATCATACCAGAAAGTACCCCCTCTCAAGGTGCAACCAGGATCCGTGGACTCACTGCAACAGTCTAATAATTTAATTGCAAGCCCTTAGGCAGGGATAACTTAAATTACAATTAGGAGCTCTAGCACTGCTGCTAACATCTGTGTGATGAACACTGCACTGATTAAAGGCTTTTAAAAGAGAACTCAGCACTTCACACTCCAGAACAAGTCAGTGCAGTAACTTTGAAGTCCCCTATCAGACTATTTTAATACTTGTGATGCACTCTGCCTAGTCCTTCCTGTGGGGATTCAAAGGCTCCAGGCTCAGTGTGGTGTCTGCCCTTTGAAGGCCCACAGGGCCAGGCTCACATTAGAAATACCTTTTATGCAGAGGTAACACACACAACACAAAGTCATTCCACAGCACCAGAAGAAATGCACTGGACACAAACACTGCTTTGCCACCACCTCCAAAAACACAGGGAGCTTTGGGAGAATGCAGAGCTCACAGAGCAGTGGGAATACAAGGCCTGTCCCCATCCTCTGTTCCCAATCCCAGTGGGATTCATCAGCGTGCACCCCAGGTACAGCACTGAGGACAGAGAGGCACCTGGAGGAGCAGCCTTCCAGGGAGCTCACTCTAGTTTTACACTCACATCCATGCAATGGCTCCACACAGGGCAGTTTTTGCACAACCCAGTGATTTTCCTGTTGGCTTACAGGATCACATGCCAGTCACAGGAATAATGGCATAAAGGGAGTATGGGAGTTTGCCCAGGCTGACCTATGGAGGTGTTCAAATACCCATGAACATTGTGACTGTGCAATCACCTCACCAGGGACCACAGTGGTCAAAGGCCATAATTTTAGAACAAGACCTCAAAGTCCCAATTTCCAGAGTATTACACTGTTGCCATCTTATTGCAAAAGTTCCAGACCTGCCCAGCGATTTCTCATGGCCATCTCCTCACAGCACAGACTCCTTGTTCTTCACTGAATTCAACCTCTCTTCTCAGCTCAACCACCATCTCTCTCTCCTTACTCAGCTAACCCACCTTTTATAGCACTCATCTTCTTATTCGACACAGCTGTGGCCTATTAAGGGCAGGCCTGTTCCTAATCTTTGGTGATTAGTACAGCTGCAACTCCTCAGGTGTGAGTACCTTCTGCACTATTTCCTATCCCTCCACATTACACAGATACAAAACTCCAAAAGCAATGGAGGCCCTAGCACCAAGAGGGCTATGAATTTATTCCAATCCTGCCCCCAAAGCCGTGGTGTCCCAGCACAGTGTTCCCTCCCAAAATGGAAGGCAGTGACACAGGCTGCTCATTCTTCATGGCCTGCTTTTAGGAAGCCCTGCTTTCCTACTTGACTCCACCTTGGGAAGCCCTCTCTGCTGGAGAGGGCAGCAGGCCCAGGTATTGCACATATGAAGCAAAAGAACTGCAATACAGAACTTTGATTTTGTGAAACATACTACAGAACTCAGCAATGTATAAGGGTGACAGCTACACTGAGCCTGAAGTATGTGAATAAAACAGTTTCCCTTTTCTGACAGGAAATTCCACTGTTTGAGACAACAAAGCAGAAAGAGCAGCAGCCCTTAAGATATAGCCCGCACAAAATACGCACAAAATAAACTTTTTTTTTTTTTTAAGAAGAATCTTGGCATATGGTAACAAAAACTATATAATTCTCTTGATCTTTAATCTCTATGCCAATGTCTGTTTTACAGATTATGGCCTCAGCTACTGACAAATCTGCTTAGTGAGTTTTTGGCTGACAAATCTGGCAACACAAATGCTGTCTGAAATACATTCAAAAGGCTAAACATTTTCATAATAGCTACTTTACACAGCTTAGTAGGTTTCCCTTTAGGACACCAATTTGATTTTTTTAAAGTGACAGTGTTAATTTTTATGATTACACACAGAACTGAGATTTTTATTTAATACAGTGGGTCTTCTAAAGCTTTTCAAGGGGATCAACCACTTTGCCAACAGACGGGTGTTACAGCAGGGGTGATTATAGTAATTTTTCATGTAATTGGGAGTCACCATTTGGTTGCTATCTTTCACATGCTTGTTGCCTCATCATATAATCCTTCATAATGGGGGTTTGTTGTGCGTCACAAGAATGTGCCAAGCAGCCAGGAAATAATAAACAGAGGAACCCCCTGGCTCATGGGTAGCACGAGCATTTTAACATCTGCCCAGCTTCTTTCAATTGCAATAAATTTCAGCTGATAACAGTGACCCAATATGAAGGCATTTTGTTGTTGTTGTTTTTAGGACAAAATCTTGAACATCACACTTCATTATCTCAGCTACAGTGGCACAATCTGTGAGGACACAACTTGCTGACAAATGGCATTGCCTAATGTGAAAGATCGTCATTCATCAGGAATTAGGAGAGACATCAAGTTCTTGCCCCGAGATGTCTGGGCTCTCTGTGAACTGCCAGAGTTGTCCTATGCAATTATGGACTGCAGTTGCTTGCATGAAATTATAAATCATTTCACTGGAAATTCTGAAGCCATGCCACCTCTGGCTGTGATCTCACCAGGTCTCCTCCAGCAAAGAAGGAATAAACAGGGTGGTCAGTTGACTACAGCAGGGGCTCTCACCACATTCAGGCTGGCACCACAAAACACAGGAGCACCTGCTTGACATCAAACCAAGAACTGCACCCTCAAAGTTACTGGGACCAATTACCACGGTAATATCAAGGGATTCTGTAAATTTTTGGGTTTATTTGTTAAGAAATGAAGATACATCTTTCAGTTTTCTTGAATTAATAGAAAAAAAGAAAAACCACCAATAAACCCCCCAAATTACCATTAAAATAAATCCCCCTTTAATATGTTACTACCCAGAAGAGCATCATTTACCACACTGAATTCTTCCTCTGACGTTCAGATTTATGCTTTTCTATATTGCCTCTCCAACTTCCATAGGCAAAGAGCTGGACAACACTCTGGCTGATAGACGGAAGCCTTTTAGAGCTCCCTGTCCTCAGGGCAGCAGAGCAGCCCATCACCCAGTGCATTTCTCCTTCCCTGGAGCCAGGAATTTCACTTCCTGGATCATTAGAAGGAGAGGGCCATTTTCACAGCTATGCTTCAGTGAAGTCTCCTCATATTTCATCTACCTCTTGTTGACTAAGAAAATGCACACAGATTCCCATTCCAATTCTGCCAAAGCTCTCTGAAATCTGCACAAGCAAACTGTACTTAAAGGTGTACAATAAAGTCCCTGGCTGAAGAATAAACACTTCAGGTGACTGCCCTGCTGGCATTCCTGTCTTCCCCAACCAGCACAAGAGCAGACAGCATGTTTTGGCAAGTCTGAGTAGCCTCTTTCTTCAGTACTTGTAAACTAATTCCATAACAAAATGTAGCCCATGGTTGGCCTCTTTCATCCTTCATAGAGACACATAATACAGCACCAATGTGTGTATGGTTTTAATTACACCAAACAGAAAACTAAATAACTGAAAATACAAAAGGCACATTTTACTCCAATAAACTGGCTACTGCTCAAGCAGCAAAAACTCTTTTATATTCATATAAACACTTTCAATTCCAGAATGATCCTATAAAAATTAAGAAGTTTAAGTTTTCTTGAACTTGGTAAGTTCAAATATTAACATCTTAAACTTGACAACATTTATCTGATTTTTATTTCCACTACTACAGCAGTTTCAATATTCAGTATGCCAAGAAGTTCTTGTCCTATAACAGAAATTGTAGATCCTGGCAGCAAAAAAGCATTTGCACTTTCTTTACCAGAGCTTGGGAAGGTAGTCTGGGACACCAGGACAAACATATTATCTTGATGTTCCTGCTAACTGATGGGTTGTTATTAACTGTTGAACTGCTTAATTAGGTCTTCTAGTTAACAGGCTGTTATGATTAGAGGGGACAATGCCTGTGCGTGGTTGAGCTATTGTTTCAACCCATTTGCAAATTCAGAAGAAGCATCACTCAATTCACGCTCGGGAGGATCTCTCAGCAAGCTGAGAGCAGAGCTGCTTTCTCTTCCTCAGAACAAAACTCTCACTTCAGGCAAGGAATGGGTGAATTCCCCAAATCAAATACATGCCCCAAAGAATAAGAGATCATCCTGTTTTGGCACCTGGGGCAGAGCAGACATCACTGACCAAGGCTGACTGTACAGTTTCAGTAGAGTCATTTCACTGCACTTGGGCTCCTCAGCTTTGTTTCCATTTTCTCTGAGTTAACACTCACTCGGTCCACCTGATTTTAAATGACACTTTCCCTTTGCATCTCAATGGCACAGCACAGTTCTCTTCATGCTATTTTAGACTCTTTCATACTCTTTTTAGAATTCCCCTATACAGAAGCTCCTTTCTTCAGTTTTCCTATTTACCTTTTCTAGTCACCAGCTGGTGGTTTCATCTCTTTCTAGAAACCACTCAGCCTCCCAATTTAGTACCACGTTCATCCCATTTCTCCTGGCCAGCTGCCACACCTTCCAAGCCCACTTTGTCCTTCTCCTCTTAAAAGATATGAAACCTTGACACAATTCCTGCTCAGTTGTTTAGCAAATCGACCCCTTCCAGAAGGTACCAGCAATTTCAAAAGGTACCAGCAGTTGCTTATGGAACCAATAACTGCTCATTGTCACCCTTTCTTCTTATTCCTTGTATTCATCATTTCTCCTTGCTTTTGTCCAGCCACACATGAGAGCCCATAACTACACTCCATTTTATAATTAGACAAATAGTGCATAACTACACACTGGGAAAAACTCCCAAAGAATTCCTGCTAAGTGAAGATAACATCGGAGGCTGCTCAGGGGTAAAATCAGGTCAAGTTATATTCTGCATAACCTTCACAATCCTCTTTATTTAACACAAAGATAACAGAATATATCAAGGCATCTGATTATTCCCCTCCAACCATTCAGATACGTTACATCAACTTTTGCCCCATTTTTATATAAGCACAGGTCAGGAGAATCACCATCTGTACTGCAGAGCTAGAACGGTGCTCCCTGGCCCTGAAACACCCCATTCTAAAACCCTCCGAGGCCATGTCCTCTCCTTTGTGAGAAAATGGACTTTTATGTAAAATACACACTGCTAAGGAGCAAATTTCTCTCATTCACAGACTACCCAGTAAAGGAAGAGTTCAGTTCCTTTCCACACAGAGTCTTGACCTTTCTTCACATGGAAATTATGTACAATATGAGGTAGACATACCTGCTGAAAGACAGAATGACTCTGGGAAATTATTTCAGAGAAAACAGGTGGTAACAATTTTCATCAACTCCAGCTCTTTGCAAGAGTTGATCCCACAACCCAGCAGTTTGAAGATCTCAATGCAAATTCTCAGCTGCTGCTATCATTCCACTGACTTCAGTATCAATTGATTTCAATCACCTTGAGTCCAGGGATTTTTGTCCCTGCTTCCTGTTGTGTAAGGGACTGACTATTGAAAATGCTGAAATTAATCTAACAGCAACGTATTCCACATTTCTCACTCCAGTCACCAAAATACCAAAACTACTTTAAATAGTACAGTCCTACAGTTATTTGATGACATAAATTCCTGGCTGCGTACAGAACAAAAACCCTGCATGTTTCAGCTCATGGGAATGGATTCCAGACAAATACTGGTTGCCAGCTTGTTCAGGACACCAGGCTGGTTTCCCTTCCCGTTTCACTTGTTGCTGTCAGTCGGCTGTCAGAGACACAGATTTTTCGATACAAAATGAACTCAGATGTTAAATCATTAAGAGGTGTCTTGGCACGTTCAAAGCCTCTTTTGGCAACCCAAAAAACTATACAAAGGACTCAGGATCCATTAGGGCCCTGGCCTGGGAAATGTTATTCAATACCAAGATGACACAAGTCTTGCACCTCACTTCCCTGGCCCTTATTTGTTTTACCTATCCCAGACTTCCTTAATATTTTAAGCAATGCTTTCACACTGGTGATTTGAATTAGAGCAAAAAGCAACACAGAAATCTAAAAAATAAATTTCAAAATCCAGCGCAGAAATCTAAAGAATAAATTTCATCAATGACAAGCACCCTGCTACGGGTTTGTCTGAAAGTTCTAAAAAATATTGTTGCTAATTTAATGTTATTTATGAAGATGGGAGAGCTGGAAAGTTTCAGTTGTCAACCAGTACATGCAATTTTTTTTCCAAACTGAGGCAGTTTTAAAGCCCTCCCTCTGAAGGCAGGAGTTCAGTTGAGTTGTCAGGCACGACCATTAGTGACCACACACAAATTGAAGCCTTTTTCCACATGTGCAGGCCAGACAGTAATTTTTCTGTGCTGGAAATTAATGCTCTGGCTTCTTGACAGACAGGAATTTTTCTTTAAGGTGCTGGTTATCTGGAGAAACCTATTTTGCACTGTGCTTGGTTAAATGAAGACTTCAGAAAAGGTTCTAAGAGGGCCTCTGAAGTAATTGCTAAATACCACAATTTCTGCAATAAAATGGATTTGTATAGTAAGCCATGAGTGCTCAGTTGATCTGCTTTAGCTAAGACACTCCCAAATTACCTGGAAAAGGGAATCAAATGCACCCTCAGCAAGTTTGCAGACAACAAGTTGGGTGTAATGTTGATCTGCTGGAGAGTGGGAAGGCCCTGCAGGGGGATCTGGACAAGCTGGGCCAAGGACAACTGTGTGTGTCCTCAGGGACATGAGTTAGGGGTGGCCCTGGCAGTGCTGGGTTAACAGACTCAGTCTTAAGGGGTCTTTTCCAAGCTAAATGATTATAGAAATGTTCAAAGAATGCTGTGCAGCTTTCTTGCTTCCTGGGAATCTGAAATAAAATCTCTCATAAACACACAGGAGAAAATAATAAAATTACAGCCAACTGCTATATCCTAAGGAACACTTAATTCTGCCTCTGCAGCCATTGGTGCTACCTCCTGCAACATCTGTCTGGTTTCCTCCACTACCCTCCAGTTTATTTCTAAGAATACAAACATTGTCCCTGTCTGCTCAGGCTCCATTGCTTCTGCTTCCTTCAGAGCAGGCTTGGTAAAAATCATCCTTCTGCTGCTGCTAAAAAGGCTGCATCTGTCAGACACAGACAGCGCTGACAGCTACACACAGGTCAAGAGTGTGATTCAGTTCCTATAAAGCAAAGAGTCTTGATGTTGATGTTAACAGGGACTGGATCCAGATCCAGAAGTTCTAATTTTTCCTGCTGGAAGCCTTCCAAAACCTCCCAAATGTCTGAGCTCAGGCTAGAAGAATAGAGATAGTCTCAATAACCAATAAAGATACAAGTACACACACAAATGGCTATGGAAGGGGAAGGAAAATAGGAGGAAAACAGGAAAAATAGAAAGCCCTTTTCCCTGTGTATCCTCAATCAGTGTTTCTCCTGCTCTTACCTGGCTGTCAGGCCATGGCATAGCACTGTGCACAGAAATATGGGATCAGTGAGGTAAAACACCTGTTCTATTTCGGTGCTGCTCCTGCTGTGTTCTTATTTGCACAGGTGTGAATGAGGATCCAAGGGGAAAGGCACTGGTGACTGGGAGCACTCCCTGCTCCAGGAACTGTCACCAGTTCTACCATGGCTACACATTGTGCAGATACTGAAGAGCAGCTGCCAAAGCCACAGCATTTTCTTCCCACCCTCTTGCCAAGTGCACCTGCTGCCCAGAGCCCTCTCTCTGCTCCTGCCAGAGCTGCTTGTTGCTTTTATTCTCTTATTTCCTCTTGTGCCTGGAGTGTGCGATGCATTCCTGCCACAGCATCAGAAGGAATATTTAATCCTTTTAATTAGTGGAGGATGCACACTGCTGGTCAGTGACTTACAGGGCTTGGGCCACTTTCTGGTTTTTTGCCTGGCTCCAGATTCTGGTGCTGCAGACACCTGTGGCAGATGGAGGGATGGAAGGGTCCACCTGGACAATGCTGCAGCGCTGCAACCTCATCTGTGATGGGTGTCTACAGATGGCTGCTGTTTTACATTCTTGCTGCTGCTACCTTTGTGGATCTGCTGATCATTGCTCACAAAGCAAGCTTCCACCATGAGCATTCGAAATCTGGATTTTCACACAAAAGCAAACATTTGAAAATACAACTCCCTCCAGCCATCTCTAATTGCTGCAAAGTTCAAACCCATCCATCCTCAATCACGTAACAAAGGAAAATGACACAAAACCGTCAGAAATCACACTTAAGCAATGCTGATGGGCAGCAGCACAAAACCAAGGTGAACTTGTGAACCACAGGCCTCGTTTGTCCTTTCCTGCAGTGATCTTGTCTGTGCTGCCAGGGATCTGTCACATTCCCAGCACCACTTGAACTCAGGGGTGTCTGTCTGCGAGTGCATAATACAAAGCCCAGCAAAGAGCCTTGAAGGGACAAGTAGTGGCACTCAGAGATCCAGTGAGCCTGCAGGGAGCATGCTGCTCACTCTGAGGAGCACAAGTCTTTCATGACAGCCACTGGTTTTTCGTTTCTTAAAGTAAAAATTAAGAAATAAAATAAAAAAATAATCAATGGCACAACTGTACCATCGCTGGTGCTAAAAGAATCAGGCCCCTCTGGTGATTTCAGATGTTGCTCATTTACTCAGAAATTAATCCTCCCTCCCCTCATATTCAGAGCCACTTAACGCCAACCAACAATTATGCCATCTGATCACTAAAAATAAAATAACTTTTCTTCTTTGTCTCCGAATGTATTCCTTCAGGACCCATTTTTTTTCTGCTGCTCAGTGAGCCAGAGAGACGGATATTATGAGTCCTGGGTGTTTAACAAACAACATGACGTGCCACACTCTTGAAGAATACAAGTGCAGGTCTTCAGCTTTCACAACAATGGATCTCATTTTGGGAGGAAAAATAAAAGGCACGATTTTATTTGTTTAGTCTTTTGCTTAAGTAAGAAATGTGGTCATAGTCACCACAACAGCACTGAAATACAAGCCATGCTCTGTCCAGAGAATGAATACTGTTAAGGTTTATGAGCAGCATTGAAAAGATAAACAGCATAAAAAATAAAACACTCATGAAAGATCAGAATAAACCTTGTGTTACTCTTGGTACATATGTAACAATTAGGAGCTAGGTCTTGCAACCTTTATTCCCAACAATATCAATAGGATTACTGAGTAATCCTCAGAGGGTTTCAGGACCAGACAATAGTGTTCTGCTGTGTTTTCATATAACAACATATCTCAACACATCTTTCAACATCTTTAGCCAGAAAGTAAATTGGTTGTGTAGCGATTCTGCACGAAGGTAAAACAGAAAAGGCTGTCGTCCCTCTCTGCACAGAAAGGCACCTTAATACTTAATGTGATTAATTGAGGGGAGATTAATGACTGAGTCAACAATCATTCCCATCCGGAGTGTTTGCATAGGACTGTGTGGGTATGCTTGCAGGAGTACACTTGTGTGCAAAAATCAAACACAAAACCTGATCACATGTTCACAGCTGGAAACTGTGTTCGCCTTTATTCAGTAAGGTATAAGGCACTATCATTTAGCTCTCCCACAGCAGGAGGAAAAATGGTGCCACAGAAGAGAACTATCACATCAGACACACTCCAGGGGTCTCTTTTACCTACATTGTTCCTCTCCCAAATGTAGCTCTTTAAATTTTAAATAGAAAAAGACGACACAGAAACATTGTGAGGCACAAAAATGTCACGGGGAAAAAAACGTGGAAAACATTCCTCATTAAGCAAGGTAAATACCCTAAAGTTCAGGTGTAGCTTTGATGGTGCACTGTGTGCCTTTAAGACTTAAAGAAACACCCACATCAAAGTGTTGTCTTAAGATGGTGGGGCTTTAGTTCAAACATAGCCAAGTTGTACAATAGCTGATGTGGTGAATGTCTACACTATTTTTATAGTGAATAAAACATGGCAAAAACACAGGCTGGACAGCATATTTTCCATTTGTTTCTTTTTTTTTCCCTTTTTTTCTTTTTTTTTTTTTTAATTTGGAGAGGTTAATGTGTACATTCATATATTTACAGCAAGCTACACCCAAAACATCAGCTCAACATCACACATCTTTCTTGTGTTTTAAATACTGCCCTAAATGTTCAGAGGGCTAAATACAGAGAAACCCAGCAGAAACATCGCTAAAGCACACAAACATCACAGGTTTAAAAAAAATAGGATATATTTTTTTATTCTCAATCTATTTTTCAAGGTAGAAAACACATTCTGAGAATTCAGATAGAATTCACTAAGAGTTTTCCTCTAGAAGATTCTCAGTGTATTTCTCTCTCATCTTGTTGATTTGTGTTTCCTAATTTTCTCAATACAGCTTTCACAGTGCTTATTTTAATTCCAGTGTGCACAGACCACAAACATTCCTCCCTTCTTGCCCCACCTGAGCCTGTGCACAGCTTGTGAGGAATGGGGGAGCCCCACTGCATCCCACTGGGATCCCACAGTTCCCCCAGCCCCTGCCCCATTGCTGCACCAGCCATGGGAAAAAGCTACACAGAGCCAAGAAGGTGCTTTGGAAAACAAGTGGGATCCCATCCAGTGGGAGAATAAATAGATCCTTCCACATGTGATCCAGGCAAAGTTGCTAGCACCCAAAAAACCCTTGGAATATATTTTAATCTACACATTTCAAGTATTAACCATTGGCCCAACCAATAAGGATTGGTTTTCAGAAACAAGGGCTGCCTGTGGAAATCCTACCTATGGAATACTTCAGTATTAGCATTAATACCTTCTCTAGAAGATGTCTTGGACCTTAATTTTGGTGCCCTCAGCAATGATTGTTTATTTTCATATTTATTACTTTTAGTGGAAATTGAAATAGAGCTGAAGCAAAACAAACTGTTGTTCACATTGGCTAATACATTTGTTAAATATCAATACAAGCCACTTAAAATTATCAACCGGGTAATTAAAAATAGAGATGAAAAAATGTAAAATTACTATTTATCTAAGAGAGCTAAAAAAAGTTCACAAGAGAAATATTGTCATAGTGCAAACATGAACTGTCAGACCTACCTTCTCTGGTATCAAATTCTGAATAAAAATACATCCATTAAACAAAGGTTTAAAGATAAATTATTTAAAAATACATCAATAAAACATTAAGCAACGCTGCTTGCTAAAGAAATACAAGGCCAAGCAATCATACCTTCCTTAGCCATGATGAAATCATAGAAGGCAAAAAAAATTACATAAACCACTTCATGTAGCTCAGTGATGTATTATTTGATAGGAAACACTTCCCTGCGAGTGTCCATTAACTGATGCTTACACTGTAACTCACAGTCTATGACATCCATATGAATCTCAAATGAATTCACTCCTATCACTGCTGGTTAAATGAATACTGTGTGGATTGGGGCTCTTTTTTGAGCAGATGCAATCTGTTCATGTATGATGAGCTCTATCTGAATTGAAGGGGTTGCAGTGAGCTGGGTACAAGGAATATGCACAAACGAGCACGAGAGGTTTAATCCAGCGGCACACGGAGATCAGGAAGCCACTGCATGTTCTAGGAATGGGAGGGGAAAAGCAACTGCACAACATGGTAAAAATCACATCCTAGCCATGATATTAAAGAGTAACAGGAATGCACACAGAAAGAGTAAGAACTGCTATTGTGTACTGACAGAAGAGAAACAATGCACCAGAGCGTGAGAGAAAGATGCTGTTGGGAAAAAAAAAAATTGGAACAGAAGGGAAGTGAAGAGCCTTATGGTATGTAAAGATTAGGTAGTGATTGAGGACATGTTAGAAAAACAACCTGTGAGGGAGACTAATTGTGACCAAAGAGAAAATAACAAAAAACCTGAAAAAACTGGGCACAAACAGATACAACCTCCCTTTTCTGAGAGAGCAGCACAGGGCCAGTCTAGCATCCCAGGACAAAGATTTCTTGGAGAATGGCTAACAAAAAGACAAGGGGAACAGAAATCAAACAGGCCTGCCACAGCAGAAGAACCAACTGTGTTTTTTCATAAATATCCAAACAGAAGTGAGGGCTCAGTCCCACAGAAAACCCCTACTTTAGATTCAGAGAGCCTGCCAATGGAGCTAATCCTGTAACCAGCCATGATCCAACTCTATAAAGTATCCTCAGAACTGCTGCTGCCACCACTTGTAGCTCCCGCTGCTCGTTCTTCACTTCACAGCATTTCTAAGACAGATTGTCTTGGGCTTTGAAGAGTTTACTCAACAGGGAGATGAGCAAAGAAGAAGGAAAAGATGTTAAAAGTTCCACTACTGCTGTGGCTCAGAAGTAGGACTGGTTTACTTAAGCTGCCTGCCAGAACCAGTACTGCACTTTTTAATGAACATATCATTTATTCCCCATGAATTCTGGCTGACATGGAAACAGAGGAGGGAGCCCAAAAAGGCTGAACCAATTCCTTCCCCATCAATGTAAACACACAGAAGACTGAGCCACAAAAATGAGAATCCAGTTGTCACAGAGAAGGCTTTGTACTGTTGTGTCCTGTCTGGGCCACGAGTAATTCCAGTTCTACACCAATGATCTGCAATGATCAGAATGAAAATATTTACAGCAAAGGGTGAAAGAAACACAATATACACACAAGAGTGCTATTCCCTCTTTCCATATTTGCAGGGAAAAAAGGGACACATATATAGTATCTTTCTCACATGCCTCCATAAAACCACATTTTATGCCAACATTTATAACAATTGCTTTCTGCCTTTCTTTCTTGATGTTTTCCAACCTTTGTGTTAAGAAAGCATCTTTCTCACAGAGCCACATACCAATTCTCTCTGAAGACAAATTTCCTTGCCAGAACAATAGGCAGAGGTTCTGAAATTGCCATAAAATAAAGCCTATTCTTAAACAAACACTGTTTGATACAGAGTCCAACAGCTGAAGACTTGGAGCAGTTTGCCTGGACATCACTGACTCCCAGGCAGAACACAGCTTCAACAAGCTTTGTGTCCCTGGGTTTGAAGATGGCAGTGCTGGATCGTTCTCATATTCTGACATAAATACCCATGGAGTGAGGCGAAGAGCTTTTCAGAAGGTTGTCAAGGCTGAGACACTGCAGCTACATGTGCACTATCATGTGTCACAGCCCTCCCCAGCTCCCTGGAGTGCAACAGCCAACGCCTCCACACATTTTGGGTCACTTATTTGATCCCTGTCTCAAGACCCAACACCTGGGAGTGGCACACACATGCACAGGGTTGTACCTCTGTGCTCAGTTCCATGCGCTTTGTGGCCAGTTCCAACTGCTCTGCACTGGGAACCAAAGCTGGGATGTGGGGCCAACAGGATGTGGCCAAAGCACAGGATGTAGGGCCAGTGCTCAAACCCCTGCTCCTGATCCCCACCAAAACCCTGCAGTGGAGCACCCAGCTTGGGCTGCCAAGCATTTTGTACAATTTATTTAAAACTGTCTCACACCATATTTTAAAAATACACAAAATCATTGAAAAACTGAAATCTAGCAGGGGGAGGGGGAAAAAAAAGATCGTAAGTGTTCAATAGTTAATGTTACATTCAGCAGTAATTACTTAACACATACAAAGCTCAATTGCATAACCTACAATTCTCCCACTTTGTGTAGGCTCCTTTGCTCCTACTTTAAATAAAAGAAATTCTTTTCATTTTGTCAAGAAAACTTTTCTCTACCTCACTACTGCATGACAAGGGAACAGATGGCAATTTAAGGGGAGAATTTATGAGAGCCACAATCTTAATGTTGCATAAAGAAAAGAAAAAGACTCGCATCAAAACCACTGACAAATGTACTTGCTAATATTAATGCACTCCCCATTCATCCAATATGCTTCCTAATTGCTTTTCTGTACATAATAATGTGGCACCTGCTGCTCAACATTGCAAGCGCATCAGGATTTCTCCAAAGTCAAACAGCTCTGCAACTGGCCCTCTCCCAGTGATAAATGTAGAGCACTGTATCACGCACAGTTCCTGTCAGTGGCATAATTAAAATTTTATACTTACAGAAAAAGATAGTAAACAATCAGTCCTTAAATGGATTCACAAGAGGAACTCTTGTTACAGCCAACTTTATAATTAGTATGCATCATGTAATGCTAATATATCCATGACAAGAAAATAGGAAAAATGTAGGAACTCAGTTGTTCTCTTTAATGCAATGTTAAACTACACACCAAAAAATGAAAGCAATCAGCCTATTGTTATTTCAGTCTTCTATTTCTGCTCTTCATTTTCCATTGAAAATAGCTCGGCACATTTTGCACTGGAATGATGGTCGCTCCCTAGTGCCACATCTCTGGAATTTTCAAACAGCCACTAGGATAGGTTTCAGCTTTATGATGTTTATTCATTTTAATTTTACATTAGACAAAAAATATAATTTATTTTGAACAGAGCTCGGGCCAAAACACACCATCTTTATTAGTTGACAAAACTCCCACTGACAAAGACATCCCAAACATTTCAATATATTTTTCTGCCGAGGTGGTTGTGCATCATCTGAAATGTGACAGGCTATAGGCAAAAAAAAAACCTTCCCATCAAATGTCCTAAATTAACTCCCAAGCCTGACAATATTAAGCACAGAGATGCCATATGCTTTCTGTTTCTTAGTGAAACTATTCTATATCTATCTGCTACAGAATACACACATGGATTTGCATAATGCATGGCTACTCTGTACATTTCAGATTATAATCTGAATATTTATGATAACATTTCAGCCTGCAGATATATACACCTTACAGATATTTTTGCTTACAAATGTGCTGTTTACACTCATGCCTGCTCATTCAAAAATACGCACACACTTCTGATTAGTTTTCTAATTGTTTTGAAATTATTTGAGAGAATAATTTTAGAAATATAGCTATACAAGAATCTGCTGCGCCCCAAAAATCATTACATTTTATGCATGCAAGTGTACAATAATTTAGTGCTCCAAAGTTTAAAGTAACGTGCATTCCCATGCATGTATTTTTAACTAAATCAGTGGGTTTCATTTTTAAATGCAAGCTGTGTACTACATTTAAGAAAATTTTTATTCAGGGCTTCTATTACTTTGATTTGTAGTATTTTAATTATCTTATTAAAAACTGTGTGGAAAATTATTTTTATAGCCTATTCAAAGAAAATTTTTCAAATATTATTATTTATGTTATTGCCAGCCAAATCAGAGCATGGCTTTGCAAAAAGAAAAAAAAATCATCCTTTTTTAATACAAATAATATGCAAAAAAATAATTTTGATGTGAAGTATTTTCTGGAGTAGAATATAAATATTTCCTTTTTACCAATCTCAGTGAAGTGTAATGCATGCTTGGAATATGTCTTGGCAGGGAGACAATTCCAAATGCCCCCGATTCACAAAGACATCCTGGTAGCCTACTTAGAATATAATAGTTCAGATCTAAATCTTCTTTATCTTCACTGGGTGCGATGATGTGCCTGCCAAAAATTAAAATACTCTTCCAAATCAGTGCTGCTGTGTTCCAGAGGGGTGAAGGTTCCTGAGCTGGAAGGCAGCACAGAGGTCTGAGGCACACTGCATTTACACAGTGCTCTTTTCTCTGGGCTTTTCAAACAAGAATGGTGCAAGATTATCTCCATTTATAGCTTCAACATTTTTATTGAGAGTGCTATTTCTTCAAAGGAATATTGCAGAACATCTTTTTAAAATGTTCAAGAATCTGAAAACATGAATAGCAATGAATCCATTTCTATATAAACATCCTCAGTGTCCGCCTAACTGGAGCTATCAAAAGCTTCATTCTTACAAGCAAGTGAAAAATTCTCAAGGCAGGCTCCTATCACTCAGTTACAGAAATGGCCCCATTTCAAGGGTCAGAATTGCAGTGTCAAAACAAGAAAAAGCAAATATTTATTTTTTATTCCTTTTTAATGCAAATTCCCATGAACAAGATGGTCACAGGGTATAAAGAAAATCTGGTGGTCACCTCCAGGATTTTTTCTGAAAACTAAGAGAGCAACTGCTGGGTTACAAATATTTGGAAAAATTTAGCCCTTCAGGTTTAGTAATGAGAAGAAAAAAATTTTAAAAAGAAAAAATACCCATATAAACAGGAAACCACAAGTCTAAGAGCTCAAGGCCAGAAGGTAACTTGTGACTGGGAATATATTGCTAAATTATTAACTGGTTCCCAGCACCCATCAATGCCAACTCCTCCACACCGCTAAAGTTTTCTCTATGGATTATGACAAGAGATGGTCTTAGTACAGGATGGAGTGGGGAATTTAAAACCTCTTTTTCACCAGTTTTTCTGGGATGGAAGACCCACTCCTGCAATTGCCATTCCTAAAACAACCCCAGGAACAGCCACAAACAGGTGGATTTGAGCTCACATTTGCACAACTGGTGGGAGTGGGGCAAAGTCATTCCTGGTTTAAGTTCACAGGCACCAAGTGAACTCCTTTCAGAGTCATATGGATCAGTAAATATAAAGAGATGATCCCTTGTCACTGTCCCACTAATCCTGCTCCCATTGCTGCTAAAACTCAAAATCTGTTTTCAGTGATGCAGGATTTGGACTTCTCAAAAATCTCTTTAAACCTCTGCAATATTGTCAACAATATGGACAGAAGAAAAAAATGCCTGTTTACTCCCTTCTGCTGACAAAGGCTTTTCCAGGTGAACTGGACCAGGCAGGGAATGGCATTTCTGTGTAACAGGGAGTGGCACTGAAGGATTGGTTATTCCCCCCCTGCTTCACCAGATCCCTCTCAGCAGGAAACATTATACTTTAATGCAGATTTCCTGGATTTCCCTTGTCAGCTCCCCATACAGCACATGCAGGAGTCAGACAGCACTTGCAATTCTATTAAGAACCATTTTACATTAACCCAACTTCCATAACCTACCTAATATAACACAAATATTAATACATTATAGTTATTTCCTCTAATTAGCTTTTCATTGTTCTAACCCAAGCGCAATCTCACATCATGTTCTGCAGTTCTCTAATACTGGATGTACTCAGCACAATATGATAAATGAAAACATGTACCAAGCTCATTAAAACATAGTTAAAAATCTGTCTTAGCAGAAGCCAAACTGAACCCCTCCATCTCTGGCAAAGACCAGTTTTTAATTCTGCTATGACTTCATGTCACTGCAAACTTCTTCATTTGGAAAAAGCTCCAGCTTGTACCAACTGTGGCAGCCTGCCTGCTCAGGGGACAAGCTGGTGGCAGTGCAGCATCCCAGATCTCCTCTAAAGGAAATTCCAATTCCATATCTTAGCCTTGATTTTTAAAACCTACCAGGATGGGACAGGCTCAGACTGCAGCAAATAATATTTGTCCTTTCCCAACAGGACCTCTCCTAACAAACATTGCTGGGAATCAGCTGTGTGCATCCCAAAATCTGCAGTTTTCCCTGGGATCTGGCTCAGTTCTTCACCCAGCACAGATTTACAGACACAGCTTCACATGGGCAGCACCCAGCTGCTGCCCCTCTGCAAACTATCACATGGAGCTGGATTTTCTTGTTGGAATCTGTTTATCATCAAAAAATTCTATTTTTCCTTTAAAAACAAAATTAAAAAAAGAAAAAATGTAGCCATCCTGGTTACACAGAGAAACTGAAAGTATATCTTATGTATATATTTCAGAAGGTTAAAATAAAAAAGAGTCCAAAACCACCAAATGTATTCATTACAAAAAATAAAATAAAAATCAGGTGATTTGCAGCCCTACTTCATGATTTTTTAATGCTTGGGTTTCCAACAATGCAAATGCTACCATGAATAATAAAATTTTAAAGCAACAACAGTGATGGCTGTGAAGAATACGAAGCCCAGATTTTTTGGCAGAAAGGCAGGGGTGTGGTATGTACTGTCACAACTTATTAGAGAAGTCACAAATCTTGCCACTTTCAGGGCAATATAAGACCCATCAGCTCACAGTAGGTCCTCCAGGATATGGGTAACAACAGAGAAGGAGAAATTAAAAAAAAAATAAATAAGGGGAGGTGAAGAAACAAAATAAAATAGCTCAACTGTGTGACTATGTAGTCATTCTAGAAAAATAGAAATAAACTCTTGCAAGTTCTCTCACCAAGAGGAGGTATCATAAAAACATGAAACATTTGTTCTCTGTTTTTTAAAATTATGTTTTCCCACAAATATCTTCCCACCTTAGAGAGCATTTCAAGCATCTCCATTTCCTTTCTGCATTTACAGACACTGAAGCTACAATGTAAATGTTAAGCATTTACCTAAAGCATTGCTAAAAATGATTATTCCTCCCAAATAACTCACTCCTACTGGACATTTATTTCCAGCAGCTTCCAGAAGAAGACTTTTCTGCTAATCTTCCTCTCAGACCTGTTATCTCATTATCCCAACACAGGGTAAATGAAGGTTGGAATACACTTCCCAAGTCCATTAAAATTATGGCATTAACCAATCATATTTTAGCATGCCAAGAGGAAATAGAGGTAAGCAAAACCCCAGCTTGGAAAGACTTTTTTTCCCCACATTAGCTGCAATACCTTAAAAAATTCTAGAACTGCATCTTTCAAACTGGTTCAAAATGTGCTATATAATTATTTTAATACATTAAAAAAGCAGTTATTTAAGGCAGAGCCTTTCATGTCAAACAGTGTTCCTTCTCAAAACAAGCAGATCCTCCTTTAGATATCATACTCATAAAATGACAATATGATATTTCTCAATTTAATATGGACAAGGATTCAGGAAAAATGTTTTTTGTGTTCTTGTTATTAAATCCATGTTAAATGTATTATGTGCTATATGTCATTTGCCACCAGCTCTGCCATTAACTCCATACCAGCTGGTGCTCACTGCACTAAACTCTAATATAATGAGCTCAGATATTGCTCACAATTCCAGAGTTAAGCTGAAAACATCTTCCAAGTATGAAAATAAGTCTGTTTTTTCACCTAGCAAGAAGATAAAGTTAACACCTGTCTTAATTTGAAATTGTCAGGGGTTTGAAATATACATAAACATACACATCTACAAAAACAACAAAGAAAAATCACAGTTGAAACAACTCCAAATTTCATGTTTGTCACTTGCATCACCACAAGAAATATGGTTGTGCCTTTCTGACTTGTGTCAGATGGTCCCTGTAGTGTTAAAAGTTCAAAACCCTAAAGTAAAGGCTGTGCATGGTTACTGGCTTTCTATTCAGTTTCTGTATCTTGTATTTTAACATCATTTTAGGCTGTGATACTATTACTGGATGCAACACAGGAAAGTCTTTAATGTTAATTAATCCTCCTCACACTTGGCTCTCTCAGCTGCTTCTCCAAAGGAGACAAATGCTGCAAGTACAGTGTCTGCACCACAGCCAGGGCAGGAAATCTGAGTGTTCCTGGACACCACAGCCCCACCCAGGACACAGGTTAGAGACAGAAGGAGGTGCCCAGCAATCAGGGAGCTCCCATCAATCCTGGGAGGAGAGGCCCAGGAACAGCAGCCCCAGACCCACAGGGGGCAGCCCTGGCACAGAGACACCTGTGAATGGCACAGCACCTATTTGGCTAAAGGACAATTCCTAAAGCCCTAAGAGACAGCACTCAGCATTCATCACCCTCTGATACCATTCTCCCTCTCAATCTTCCAGTCCTCTTCTCGGGATCCATAATCACCAAAGGGACCCCAAACAAATGAGCATCACCCAGTATGGGGCTCTCCTTGAGCCCCTGACAGAGCAATGGGCTCACACATGAAATATTCTGATTGCAGACACAGCTTCTTATTTCAAGTTTTCTTCTCCTTGGGACAATCATCTCAAAACAGACTACATGTGAAGCTGTGTGTCTTGCCAAGATCCAGCCCCACAAGGCCCCATGGATTTTGGGAAACCACTGCTGTTAGAGAGAGCGTGACTGCTAGTGGGAAGCAGCATTTGTCCCCAAGAGAAGAGTTTATGAGAGTAGGAAAAGTTATAGTGCATTTAGGGTGGGAAATAAATTTTTGATGACTCTAAAATGATACATCTGTGCATAAGTATAGACACATGCAAACACTGAAGTGTGTCTGTAAAATAAACAGCAGCATTTCCCTCTGGATGGAAACCCAAATTTCCATCGTCCTCAGCCTTAGTACATGAAGTATTTGGTTAAAAATTTTTAAAGCAGCTACTGATTTTGCATCCTTCAAACTTTAGAGGCACAATGGGAAATGCTATTAATGCAGTGGATTTTTGAGGAGGGCTCAGGACTTTCAGGGAAATGGCCCTTTTTGAGAGCATCCCAAATGTGAAAGCATTGCACCCATTTGCCATTTCTTCAGTTCCAGAGGGTTCAGGTTACTCTGATGGTTTCCAGCACCTCTGGGCCAACCTTACCCAATCCCAGGGTACTTAAACTCCCATCACAAATCTCAAGCATTCAACTTCTTGCTTCTTATCCATCATGATGAACTTGGTAATTCTCTCTCTAAATCCCTCCAGCAGCTTCCCTGGCATCATCACCAGAAATTAGGGCATTTTGCCCTTTCTTTGATGGAACTCTGCCTCTCCCCCATCCATCAACTTCCATTTCCATGTAGCACTACCAGGGATGGAGCTCTGAGAGCTCTGGCAACTCCCAGACTGCAAGGCCACAATCTCCTCTTCAAACCCCTCCTTTAGATTCCTCTCTGAGGCAATGTTTATAAATAATCACAGAATTTTTTACCAGATGGGTGGAATCTGGCCTTTACTACACAGACATATATAAAATATTTCTTTAAAATGCAATGTGCATAAAAATATAACGGAAGGAAGGTCCATAAGGAGAAAGAATATGTTTTATTTAACTAGCTGATAGAGCCTGAAGAAATGGACACGTTCGCTTCTTGGCTATATCATCTCATTTGGTAAATAAGATTACCTAATCCTTCTATTCCCTCAGAGGGAAACTACAGCAACCATCCTCCTGGAAAAATGGAGTTATGCTCCTGCCACAGAAAGAATCTACAGCAGGAAACAGTTCTTCACACACAAGACACCCAACCTCCACTTTGGTTTAAAAGTCTGCATGTGGCTGAAGTAATTCAGGAGCAAAAATATGACAGGAGTCTTGATAGTGGGTAAGCATGCGATAGAGAGAGGGATACAAACATATGAGCACATATTAAAAATATACACCTGCATATTAGCCATGTCCATGCATTGGTGCTCAGCTCATTACCTGCAGTGACATGTGGGAATATTACAATAATGCTGATGATGAAAGGAGGTATATTATGCTGTGGGGAGAGGGCTATATGCATGTTTTATTTGCTTGAGTTACAGCGAGTTGTGACTGCCTGTGACATTTGGCCATACTGCAGCCTCCAATAAACATAAAACAAAGTCTCCACTGCCCCTTTAAAGTCACGTTTTCCATTCATTCCATAGGGCTGAAATGTGCTCTAATGCTTCTGAAGGGTTTTAATAAATATGAGTATGTATAAAATGCTGCTGATGACTCAATTGCTAAATCACTTGTAACAGCTGTAGCGCTGTGATCTCTTCTGAAATAAATTATGTCACGGTGATTACCTAAGAAAAGTGCATTTCTCATATGATATTGTATGTTGCATTATAGATTAAACGGGGGCACGGTGTACAGTTATTCTACAGCCTGCATTTAGTGCAGGTGGACACAGCATCACAGAGATATACGGGTGTCATTTCTGTGACACCACAGGCACAGCTGGGGGAAGGACACACTGACTCTTTTTGGATTCCTCTGCCAAATTTTCTCATTTCATCAGTCACCATTTCCTCTTCCTAGAACTGATCAAGGCTTTAGAAAAAACAGAGGTTTAGTCTCTCCATTTCATCCAGTGCATTATCATTGTAACATTAATCTTTCTGGAATGGATTTCATTTTATCTGCTTGCATTTCATGGCTAGGTAAAAGTATAAAAAAATGCACTTTTATTTTCCAAGGGAACATTAGCACCCAGCATTAGTAAGGGTAGAAGTACAGCTCTTATTCTAAATACATTTAACAGACACACTGCCATCAGAGGGAGGGCCATAATATTTTCACATTAACTGATTATTTTTTTCCTAAAAATACGCTCTATGCCAATAGGATAAAGAGCTGCTGATTCAGGAAAGAACACTTTCTACCCAAAGAAAGTAAAATATTTTTATTATTAGAAGTAGCAGTGAGCAATTTTCCTCAAAACAATGTGCCATAATTTATACACATTTTTAGGGCAGTATTTTATACATGTAAGAAAGTAATAGGGCACTGACAAGATCCAACTGAATATAATATAGAAGTCAGTAAAACACAACAGGAGCCTTTTGGAGGGTTACAAAATGAAAATACATGAGTAGTAATTAAAAGGACAGCAGAAGAAAACCCCTCCATTAAATATGTTACTGCTGGGGTTCCTTTGACTGTGTTCAGCTCAAACCCTAAGGACCATGAACAACATAAACCCATCCTTTTAATATTACACACCCAATTTTAAATACTTCATTAAACTTTCCAAACACTGGCAAAAAACTTTTATCAACTTTATGTGTTAAAAATGAGGCTTTTTGTGGCAGGCCTCTGCAGATCAGTATAAATTCAATACAATTTAAAGCCCAGTAACAGTGTGGGCAGTCTCAGACTATTACTTTCAATGGGATGGAGTCCCTAAGGATGACATAGACTTAGTCCCATTGAAAGTAATGGGGTAAGCAATCACATGCCATTACTTTCAAGGAGACTCAGTCTATACTATCCATAATAACATGGTAATATAAATCTGGACTGACTCATCAGCATGAAGAATGAAAATGTAAAAGAATGGCAAAGCGGCAAACGTGCACCCTGAGACAAAAACAGCCCCTTGGTTTCTCTGCATCCATAACTCATCAGTGGGGAAAGTTTATTACAGGAGAGGCACAGAACAGCCTAAAAAGGCACACGAATGCAAGGTGAGGCACGCAAACCAAGAGGGGGCTTCACTGACTGAGAGTTGTGTTAGTCTCCACTGCCCCTCCTCTTTTATTTTTATTTTTAACAAATTGTTCTGGTCCTTTAAGTCCTCCATTTAATTTTTTTATGTTTCCTAAATCCAGCAATATGAAAAATATTTGTTCATGGAGACTGTCTCTCCATAAAGCCATTTATTTTTCATTTTTTTTCCTCAGTGTACAATACAGACAGCTACAAATAGCCTCTGCAATCTTCCCCTCTGCAAATCAAAGACATTAATAATATATTAAAAGGCTAGATAATTCTGAGCAGGTGGACAGGGTGGTGATTGATCCATTACTGTGCAAATACCTTGGTAATGGCTTGTAAAAACTTAAGATCCACAAAACAAAGAGATAACAAAGCCCCACCATTAAGACAGACACATTTATGGCTGGTAAATTTTTTACAGATTAATAGAAAAGACCAACTCAAATCTTCCCTTGATCTAAGAATAATGCTCAGGTTAGCGAGGCTCAGGAGTAAAAGCCATTGGTAAGAAGTACAGCAGAAGCCCTGCCCTGTACCTTATCTACCTGCAGGGTAGATAAGATGATTTATTTCCATAAGGAACTTGCCACAGGTTCAGTAAAAAAGCCAAAAGCATTTCTGTAATATTCACACACCACGATAAATCCCTCTGTTGGTCTGCTAATATCCTGACTAAAAAATAGCCCTAATAAGAACATCTAGTTTGCATATAAGCCAACTTTTTTTTTTTTTTTTCCATTTCTTGCCACTTCCCTGGGCAGTTAAAAAATGTGAATATAAGCATTTATATATATACATATATGCATTAGAACATTTCTTCCCTAGTGGAATGATGGAAAAGAAGTCCTCTGGCTACTGAGCAGTAATCAAGAATATTGAATCTTTGCATTCCATAAATTGTTTCAAGGATAAGAGCTGGACTAAATCACAGGCACCCTAAAAGTTTGGGTAAGAGTCCCAAATCATTCAGTCATGGAACTGTTTGCTAGAGAATTACATGACTGTGACACAATGAATCAGTTTTGTGGTTTTCAAGTGATAATTGTCAAGGAAAACACTAATCCTGCTGAATCCAGTGTGGATTTTGACATATGGGACAGGGGCACAAATGATGTTTTGAAACTAAACTCTGTCACCAAAATAAAAAAATACAAAATTTGCAGCAATATGATATTAAATCACACTATATGAAAATGTTAAGTACATAAAAAAGAAATATTTAACAATTATGCTGTTTGAATAGGAAGTAAATTAGGTTCAACCTTAGGCATATAAGCCTTCATAGAAGGTTTGCTGCAAGAACTGAACCCTACACTTTTTATCCCATAATAAATATTTCACTGGCAGGTTACTTCATCTGTGGACTCATTGAATCTTTTACCAGAGCCTCAGCAAATGCCATGTTCTGGGAAATGCCCAAATCCCTGCAATTAAGCAGGATCCTTACAGAAATACCTGGAGCTTTGGCTGGTGCCAGTTCAATAGTTGGAGCTTGCTCCTGGAAGTGCAGAACAAGGCCAGTTCTGCAAAGGGCACAGGGTAAGATTTGTAATCACAGCAATTTCTTCAGTGCAATATTGTTATTCTGGAAACATTTTCATACACTGCCAGCTTTATCTGCTCCCTCCAACACAGAGAAGATGCTGCTTTGTGCATTTCATAATCCTGCAGCTTTAACCAGTTGCTGCCTTTCCTCCTCGTGTTTCCAGCCAAACTGAGCACCACAGCAGCAGCTTACAAGTGTAATGAAGAAAGAGTTAATGGTTTAAAAAATCTCAAATATCTCCCTTCTTGCTGTACATATTTACACTGAGTCCTTCTCCTTTCTCTCTCTTTTTTAAGCAGTTGTTTCCTTTTCTTAAAAAACCAAAAATCTTTAAAAGACAGAACAGAAAAAAAAGCGTTCCTTTAAAAGGAAAGGAAAAAAAATGGACAGTGACCCTTAAAAATAATTTCAACATTTTTTCAGAGAGGAAAAGAAAATCTCACTACATCAAGTATTAGAATTAGAACACAACCAGTTGTAACTTTGAACAGCACCTCTTTACTCAAATCTACATCAATGCATTTGTAAAACACAGGCCTTAGTAGAGCAATATCTTTTGTTTTACCCCTAAAATATTTTTCTGTCTGTTTTTGCACCTGCATCTTGGTAAACAATTTTTAAGCTATGAAAAAAACCTCTGATGGGCAGGATCATATTTATAGGAACAATTTGTACTGAATGTGTTTGTGCATGGCAAAGAATAGAAATATTTTAAAAATTAAACTATTGCACTTTTAAGTAATTTTTAATGTCAAGTATAATTTCACAAACAATAAATAATAACAGAAGTAGCATAATGAAAATTGCCAGCTTGTTTAGTAAATATGCTATAGCACATATATATATATAGCACAGCTTAATACACAGGTCCTAGGAATATAGACACCTTTCCTGATGATTTTGATAATTTATTTGTGATAATTTCTGTTTTCAAAACATGCTGCCATGTTCAAAGGATGTCTGTGTTTAATTAGAATTTAATAGGTCCTTGGGTTTTAGCCAAAGGTGGTGTTTGATCCCACACTCTGATCTATGGGCAGAAGCAGCAGCAGGCACCGTACATCATCTAATATTATTCACCACAGTCGTGTGGAGTAACCAATTTTGCAACACCCAGGCACTACACCCAGGGGTATCTCAGACAGGATTGAGACTTTAGACCTCTCTTGCACCTGCTGACAACACTGACTTCCTACATGGTTACATCATCTTGAAGTGAAACAGGTTGCAGTGCAAATCTTTTTTTGTTGTCACTTTCAAACAGAAGTCCAAGTTATTTACATATTTTTGGGGTAGATTTGAAGTACAGTAAAAATAAATATTGGGGTGTTTATTGTGGTTTGCATATTCTAAGTTCCCAAAAACTATGCAGTAAATAAATCACCGATACATTAAGAATGAATACCACGGTGTAAAGTGGAATGTTGAATTACCTTGGATATATTACCCACAATGCTTCTCAAGGCAGCAGCTAATTAGCAGAAGAAAGGTCGCACAAAAAATAATGTGATTAGGAGAGGTTGAAAGAAAAAAAAAATAGCCACATATTTGGACATAGCCCAAATTTCCTTTTTGCCACTGTAACTGAAAACCATTGCTTCAATATTTAATGAAATGCTTATGTTGCAGCACCTGGTCACATTGTCAGCAGCGCCTAAGCACTGCCTCCCCTGTGGGTCATTACTGCAGCCATCTGAACGGGGGCAAACTGTTCATCGACTACAATAATGCCACTCTTTAAGAATCTACAGCTACAAAACAGCAGGAGACAGAGTTACTTTGGCTCTGATCTTGGGAAAAATGGCTGGGGGCAAAATGCTGTTTCCTACCATCAGAGAGTGTACAGTTAGCAATAATTCTGTAAGTCAAAGCCCAGGCACCAGCCCCAGCTTGGCTGCCCTGCTCTGCTTTTCCTCCCTTTGCAGAAACCTCACAGCTCCTGGTGAGAGATCCCTGTCAACAGGAAAACAGTAGTTCACAGTCCCCTGCTAATGATCCAATGCATCAATAGCTCAAACAATCACAACAAGCAGATGTCCTAAGTTAATATAGACTTTCCTGGGATTTTACTTGTGAAACATTGCTTTAAAAGGCATTAGTCTTTTGTCCTCGCTAGAGATCTGCTAAATCCTGGCACCAACTCCTTGGGTATGTGAACCCCAGCCTAATGGAATTTAATTACTTTAGTGGTATTAATCATCTGTACAGTAGAGCAAAGAGTATTTTATTACCACTTTTAAGGGTTATCGGCACATTTATTTCAAATGAACTGTCAAACTGCATTACGTGGAAGGCATGCCAGGTTTGAATCCTGCAGCACAGGTGAAAAGACATTTGCTGCTTCAAACTCTTGGACGTGATGAGGATGCCTCTCACAAGAAACAGAAGCAGTTTATCTAAAATTAAAAACAAACCATCTTTGGTTTTAATGATCTCTTTTTGCTCATGTTGGTTTTTGTCAACTTCTAATCTCAGAGCTGGGAAGGGTGCTCTTTTCTGAGGAGAACAGAAACACCAGTTGGTACCAAATAACCTGTGACACTATTACAGGATTAGTTACACAAGAGCAATACCAGTCTTGTCCATTATCCAGCAACAAGCACTGGCTCAGTAACACGAGGTTTTTCTAATTCACTTAAATACATCAAATCCTCTGCATTCATATACATGGAAAAGTGTGTCTGCACTCAGCATAGCTTCTACCCTTGCTCTGCAAAAAACTACACATGCCTAAAAGGTGCTCACCAGGTCACCAGCAACTTCCTTTTCTGTTTGCTGAGCATGTAGCAGCATATTTTACATGCTGCAAAATTGTAACTAAAATCTAGCAAAAATTAATACTAATTGAAAGATTCATTTTATTTTACTTTATTTATCCCTTTGGTGTGAAGTTTTTTTTTCCTGCCCCCAGACTCTTCATGGGTTTTAGACCTGTCCTACACCTGCTTTAAGCACATTGTTCTGCACTCATCGTCTCTCAGACATTCTGCACTGAGTAGCAAATGAGAGCAATTTGTGACACAAGATACTACGACATGTGGGAAAGACACATAATTAGTGTCAGAATGAATGCATTTGCTTTTTAAAGCCTATTTGTCCTAGGATTTCAAATGAATCAAGCTGCTATGTCTCTCTCAACAGCTCCATACTGCTGTATAATGAATTAAAAGCTAGTGTTGCTAAAATGTAAAAGCTTCAGGAATAAAAACTGCATGCATCTCAAAACCAGGGATGAGAGGATCTTAAAAGGCTCTAAACTCTAATGTAGCCTATTTTAAAGCCTTCCAAAAAACTACCCATTTTGCTAAACAGAGAATTCTCAAGTGAAATCACCCCTTTCTATGACAGATTACTATGAATTTACAAAGCTACTTTGAGTCTTGTCTTTTTAAAAGGAAAAACCTCAGACTTCCATCATCTTTGCCCCATGTCTCAGTCAGGCTCTCCTCCCCAGCTCTCTGTGTGCAGCAGTGCACGCAGCGCACACCTCAGTGTCCTGTTCAGACAGTTCTCTCAAATAAATCTTCCTTCTCTCTTGCCAGATACACATTCTCATCTGCCTGTTTCCTTCCCCTGCTAGCCAGATATTGAGAACCATTACCTGCCAGGCACTATCAGTGGCACTGCTGTGCCAGTGTCCCCCACTCAGGGACAGCTGGGACCATCCCAGCAGAGGAAAAAGGGCACCTCAGATTTCTTGCCCCTTCCCTGTACTTCACTCATTGTGGCTTTTTAAAAGACCATGACCTGATACTTTGCCTTTCTGTATTTTAAATATGTTCAGTGGATTAAAAAGACAGAAATGTGGTGCTCACCAGTCCCACTCCAGTGACCCTAAGTGGATTTGAGGGACCTGAGGCAGCATTTTTCTTCCAGGCACTTGTAATCCGGATTCATTAACTTAGGCTGGTTGTAGCTGAAAAAAAACTCTCTAACAGGACATGAGGTTCTCCTAAAATTAGCATTCTGAGTAAGCCCAAATAGCCAGGCTTTGATCAGGGGAATAGCACTTCAGTAAGCAGGGGAAGAGGGAGTAAGTAGAGCATTTCTGCAGCTATCTTGGTGCTGCTGGTGCCAAACACATCCTGAGCTAACAAGAGTGATGCCCAGCAGGTCACAGGCCCATCTGAGAGCCCTGTGGACAAGGTGCTGGTTTTAAAGCACTGCCCACAGAAAGGCCCTGCAGATCCAGGTGGCACATCCCAGACCCACCAAAGAGCCTCCTGCTCTCCCACTGCAGCCCAAAGTTCCCCAGCTGCAAAGGTGCTGTGTATTTGGCAGCCCCAGGCAGCTGCACATCCAGGCAGCCGACCTCATCAGCTAATAGGAGAGAGCCATTTTTAAATGCCACTTTATGATTAGGTAACAGAACAAACACACACACATGTTCCTGGGAGATAAATGTCTTGGAAGCAGGCGGAGATACAAGGCACAGCCAGATGCCTCCAGTGACCCTGAAAGAATGTTATCTTAATGTAATGCACACCTTTGACTGCCTTGTTGCGTTTAATGCATAAAGTAGCCTCAGACACAGGTTCAGGAAGAGTTGTGAGATATCCCACGCAGTGGGTACAGCTCTGGACTAGCAAGTACTTCATTTCAATATTTACAAAGATATTGCAGGACTCTGCACCATTTTTATCACTTTATCGGACGCATCCTGTGTATTGCAGCTCAGGCCCTGCTGCTGCGCTCACACAAGCAAATCTCAGAGTCTCCTAAGGCATTTTGCTTATGGAAAGAGTGCAGAATCAGACTTAATTTAGGATAGAAAAAGGAATACATACTGCACTTTAAAGTGAAGATTCAATTTTTAAAATAAGGAAGTAATTTATCAGTAAAGCTGCATGGAAATTATGCAGTTAGCCCAATCTTGTTCTGATTAAAGCCAAAAGGAGTTTAGTAAAAGGTGGCAGAATTGGGCCCAAGTCTGAGATGATTTGAAACCAATTTTCTCTTGTAGCAGTTACTGGAAAGAAGAAGCCTGGTTTTTTCCAGGAAAAAAGCATGTTTCTTGCCTTGTTCTCAGCATTTTGTCTTCACTCCAGTAAGTCTGTGGCCATCACTTTTAGCATCCGTGGGGTTGCCCAAGTTAAATGCAGGGAATTATAACTGTGAAGTTCAAAGTCCAGCTCTATTAGCTTTCAAAGGAGCTGTTAAAAGCAGGCATCTGATGCTCCAGGAGTGGCAAGCCTTGCATATAAACTGAATCTTAGAGGAATGAGCACTCCTGGAAGTCAATGGGATTACTCACAGTGCAGGAAGTTAAACATGTGCATCCATTTCAGGGAGCCTCATGCAGGGTACAAACACCCTTAATGCTGTGCATTGCTGAACCTCCTTGTAGCATTTCCAAGCTGGCAGAGGTGGCCTGTCACTAAAACTCCAGAGTGGGGCCAAAGTCAGATTTTGTACAGCTTAGCCTAACCCATGGATGCTTTTAAAAGGGACCCAAAAGAGCTGATGCAAGCAATTAGCTGGGAGCTGGGAGTGCTTGTCTTTCCAAGCCAGTTTGTCCCTTCTGGTTCAGGTTTAGGAGGGCTTTGTTAGTGCACAATCAGTTCTTACAGGCCTCTCCCTTCAGTGACAAAGTGGTGTTTGGTACAGAGGATCTGACTTGTAAAACTTTACCTGAACATTGTTTTTATCATTTTAGTGCTCTTTGCCCGACACCAGAGGAGAGCTGATCATTGCTAGGTGATCTCCCTCAAACCAATCTGGGTTCACCACAAATAATTGACCCCAAAAATTTATATAACCATGTTGATAACCATATTTTTAGACGGAGCAGTGTTAAATTGACACAACATCAAGCCTGCAGTTCCCTCCAGAGAAGAGGGGTTCCGTAAACAACACAGAAGGTGCCCAGTGGGAACCATTTTGCAGACATAACCATGCCTGGAGTTCCCAGGGGGTTCAGGTATCAGGGAACAGGTCCCTGAGGATGTGCCAGGGTACAAACAGCCTTGGGAAAACTACAGGCTGAAATCCCACCACATTCCCCAGATGTCAGCACCCAAGTGACCTTTTCCATCTAATACAAGACCTGGTTGATTAGTCAATTCAATTAGCTGTGCAAGAAAACCACAGGCTACAGAGTCAAGTGAGCTCTCGGCATGTCAGAGGCTCCTCTTAGACTGAACTGCAAGATGTCCATGTCCAGGCCAACAACAAACTCCAACAGGCTCCATCCCTGAAAGTATCCAAGGCCAGGCTGGACAGGGCTTGGAGCAATCTGCTCCAGTGGAAGGTGTCCCTGCTTATGACACAGGGCTGGAAAGAGATAATCCTTCCAATGAGGCTGTCAGCCCCATTTAGATTTTGTCAGAAATAAACTATTTTCAATCAAGAGATCTAATGATTAAAAAAACACAACCCTGAAATGTATATACTTAATATAAAGTAATATTTATATAATAATAGAGAGAAAAAATTTTTCAAGAAAACAAACAGTTGAAAATAAAAAAATCTAGTGAGATTTTTCAATTTTTAATTGCAGTAAAATAAGGAGTGATAAATTAGAAATGCTTTGATATTCTTCACAGAATTTGAAATTATTCTGAAGTTAAGTCACATTATGTAGAGATGATCCCTCATTGTCTTCAAGATATTATATTGGAAAATTCCTTATCACCTGCCAACTGGAAAAGAACATTCCCAGTCACACCACAGGCACTGTACTGACTGAAAACATCAAGACTGAATTTAAACAACCAGGTTCTGTCTAGGACTGTTCTAACTATTTTTAGCAGGTGCATTTGTTTTCTAATGGAGAAAGGTATCAAGCACATGTGACTCTTCTAATTTGTAGGAAATAGTTTCAGACCCCAGGTTAGTTCTGCACCAGGACACAGCCATAGTCTTGATGGAAAATGGGTGAAACAAAAATTAAACCAGTCTGTTCACAAAAGCAGCTGGCCTTGCAAGGGGAACTAGGAGATGACTCTTGAAGTTGTCACTTCATCATGAAGAACATCAAGAGGTGACATCTCACATTTCCTATGTGGACAGCAGACAGGACAAGAATACTCTGATGCCCTGGGCACCCTCCCTGGTGAGGAGCCCAAGGAGATCCTGGTTCCTCAGAAAAACTAAAGGCTCAGACAAGCAGTCAAGGAGATAAATGCAGACAAAATACTTTGTGAGTAAAGGCAGTATAGAAAAAAATAACGGACCAACCCTTCCCCAAAAACACCGGCACTGGAAATGTGATTTCTGAGATTACCTGGATACATTGACTCAGCTTCTGCACCTCCAAAGCACTGCACAGTTTGGAGCACCCACACTGGGAGTTTATGAGCACAATCCAGTGATTTACCTGTAGCCAACCTTAACTAGACAATTCCTCCCTTAGATGACTTCATGCCAAAGAAGGAGAAGGAAGGCAGATCTTCACTCCTCATTGAAAATACAACTGCTGGTAGGAGCAGGTGGGACTCCACCTCACATTCCCAACACAGTCCCATCAAAACACAAACTGAAGCTTTCCAGCTTGGTTCACCATGACAAGGAATATAAAAGTGTTTGTCCTTAGTGGCCTGACAAGCCCTCTCCAGTGAGGGTGGGTTCCTGATGCAGAGGAGACTCAGCCAGGCCCAGTGCATCTCTGTCACACCTCACTCACTTCAAACCACAACTCCAAACCTCAGGAAGCTCACTCCATATGCCACCCTACAGAGAATTTTCCTTCACGCTTTTATGCAACCCCGTAGGCATCCAATGCACTTAGTCATACAATTAAGTGTGATTTTTTCCCTGAAACCAAGCTTGATTGGTGAAAATGCAAATAACTTTGAAAATTGCATTTCTGTGCAACAGATGTTATTCTTACTGTGTTCAAATACTTGGTTGAAATATAAAGCCTAATTTTCTCTGAAAAAAAGGAAACATAACAGCTTCTAACAACAGCAAACTGTGATAATGAAAGTTCCGTAGCATGCGTCACTGGATTCCATTTTGGAACGGTGGAATGCACAGTGGTTTTGTCTCGTGATTACCAAAGAATGAATGTCACCAATTGATTTTATTATTATATTAAGACCCCAGTCACATACAAATTCAAATCCATGACTGAAGACCTGCAGATGGGATATGACCACCTTTATTCTTGCTCTCTTAATGATCTTTAAGAGAGTTGCATCTCTCCCTAGTAATGCAGGATATCTGCAAAGACCAACTTCTGTATCAGACACCATTTCTTTTGAAACATTACAAAACTGTCTGCCTAGGATTATCTCATTTTAATTCTTTGAATAAGCATAAAGAGAATGGCAAATTACCAAAAAGAGAATTCGCTCTTTAAAATTAGAAAAAAAATATGGAAAATCCAGAGAATCATAGGGAAAACAATGCTCTTTTGTCACATCTCCTTTCCATGTTTGCGTGTCACTGTTAGGCTGGGAAAAGCCTGGCCAAAGCTACTTGGTGCAGATGAACACTCAGGACTTCAGATGTGAAAGTTAATTTGAAAAGACAGAAGTTGACAGTCTATACAATCAGTTATTTAGAAATCTAATTGAAATTGCTGATACCAGCAGCCTGTCACACTGTATCAAGAAACTTCACTATTAACAAAAATCAATAACAAATCAATAAGATTAAAGTTTAATATGTACTGTAGTAACAGTAACAAAGCACCAGTAATTTACAAGCAAGACACTGCTTTCGCCAGGTTTCGTCTCTGGATTTTGTACCACGTATGGAGTTCTTTAAATAACTGTGCTTGAAAGAAAAAAAAAAACATGTCTGTGTGTATATATATAAAGAGATGAGAACTGTGCAGCTCTGTCTGCAGCTAATTAGCATCCTGGATGTCTCCACAGTACATGTGTTGACTATCTTTTCTAAGATACAAGCAATATCTGGGCTTCCGCGTTATTCAAATGAGGTAAAAGCTGAACTTGTCTCTCACTTTTTCCTTCTGCTAAAGAGGGATGTCTCCTCTGCAAAGGCAGCTACAGACCTGCAGACTCTGCTCAGGTGTGTGACACAACCATAAAAGTCAACAACAGAAGTAAATAAAAAGCATGGGCCACCACAGAAGATACTGAAGTGTTTATATGTGCAAATAAAATACTGATGTTATGTTACTTCTGTTATTTCTCATAGCTGTGACATTGCTACTGTCATATAAAATGCTACACTTTATAGTCCCTGTTTCCCTTCATCCTAACATTGTTTCATATTCCACAAACTTTGTTGTTTTGGAAGTCTGAAAAGCTCTGCAAGAGGGGTGAAATGCTACACTGAAAAAAATAGTCAAGTGCAAACACATTGGTTTGCCTGGAAATTCAGATTTAAGGATATTTTCTGGCCATTTCCAGCCTAAACACCATGAAGAACCAGAACCCCTGCACTGACATTCTCTCAAATTACCATTTTGAAAGCTGAGATGCTACTTTAAGTTTCTTGTCAGAAAATCATTGATTACCCTGCCTGGATGGAAATTAGGAGAATTAAGAGGTTGAGTCCTTTAAGCTTGCAGTATCAAGGCTATAAACCCAAAAACTACCAGTTGCTCCATCTATGAAATCTTACTTTACACCAAGGTATGTTTCCTGTGCTGTGTAAGCAATAGCACAGGAATGAGATTGGTGGAATCCCAGTTTTTGGGATTTTTTTCCCAAGTCAGCATCACTCCTCTTCAGTTCCTACATTCCCCAGCAGATGCCAAGCCCATGCTTGAAGGAGGGAAAGCTAACTTTCATTCCTTTATTGATCTATCAGACAAGAACTTAATCAATCTTCTTTATAAGCTATTAAAGCAGAGCAAGAGAAATGAACT
Source organism: Ammospiza nelsoni (assembly GCF_027579445.1). NCBI lineage: Eukaryota > Metazoa > Chordata > Aves > Passeriformes > Passerellidae > Ammospiza > Ammospiza nelsoni. The sequence goes on from NC_080635.1 coordinate 3,481,440, forward strand.
CACCTGATACATTCAGCATTGATTGCTTCTTTCTAAGAAGGGAATGTCAGCCTTATCTGCGACTACAGCTGCGATTCAATTTCTCAGAAACAAGTTTTTCCCCTCATTAGCTCCCCAGAAATAGTGCAATTAAAAATGTATTTTAGACAAAATAGAGACAAAATAGAGAGTATAATCAAAATTAAATGAACACCACTTTCATTTAAGTTTCATTAGTTAAGTGTGTTCCAGAGAACACTGAAACCATAAGATGGGGTCCAGTTAAGGAAAGTCTTCTAATGAAACATAAGCTGTGACCACCACATTACTAATTTCAGTGGAAATTCTGCATGCCAAGCAACTCTGGAATCCAACAAGAGGATTTTCCACTGTACTTATCAAAAAAATAAACCAAAACAAAAAAAAGGCAGCAAATATCCTTACTACAAAATTTACTTTATTCAAGGGATTTTCAGTATTCAAATTATCATTTTAGGTCATCTTCATAAGAGCTTAAAGATTCTGATTTGCTGAACTGTGCCAAAATATTTTTTGTTAACAATATAACCTTATATTAGGCACATGCATGTCCAGAGGAGCTCCTGGGAGCTGCAGCTCCCTTTGAAGTCATCCCCATGACTCAACAACTAAATCACTTCCCCTTATTTCCTTGCCTAATCCTCCTCTTAAAGGAGTTTAAGGGCTGTAGGAGAGAAGATGAATCAAGGGAAGTGTAGTTTACAATTCCAGAGCCAAATTCAGAATGGGGAAAAGCTGCTGCAAACCACAGCTCAGTTACAGGCCTTATCACCTCTGTTATCACCTGGTTTGTGGTGTAGCATCACAAAAAGGAGGAAACCCAATGTGGAAGTGGTTGGAAAACAATAAACAAAACATTTCTATTTCATAAAACATTTCTATTTCATAAAACAAACTACTGGGCTCTTTTGGCAAAAGGAGACTTTGATGTAATTGAATTTATTTGCAGGTGTTCACTCTACCAAACATTGTGATAGTTGGTAGCTTTCACACCATATGAAATGGGAGCAGGGAATAAAATCAGGATTCGTACTGGATGGAGAGCATGGGGCTTTTCCTTGCTTTGCCAGGAGTTTATGCACACACTCCCCTAAACACAAAGAATTACCCCCATGACCATTGTCCATCTCCCAGTCCAGATCAAAATTCAGCCTTTCTTTTGCTGCACTGTAGAAAAGAGCCTTCCTTTACTACAGAAATCTTTACCATGCAAGACACTGGAGCTGGGAGAAGGCACAACTGCCACGTGTCAACAAATCTTCCTGGAATCTCAGATGGAACAGAATGGAAAGCATTTTGTCTTGCCAAACAGTAAAATAAAAATGTTGCTTTTGAGCTCTCTTATTTTCTTCCTTTCACTGGAAGGGAAAAAACAGCCTTTGCTATTAAGCGTGTCTATTTTCATGGGAAATCCTTCCATTTGCAATATCTGCATATCATGTTTAAATATCTCCCTCAGGAAGATATACCACTTAATAATGCTTCTGTTTATTTATTGCAAAAATCAGGAATAGCTGGAAGTCCATTATGAGAATCTTTTAGCAAATTTAATTAATTTGTAATTAATTTTATTGGTATTTATGAGAGAAATCTTTAATCAGCATAATTTAGGCTGAAAATTACAATATTAACTAATATTAATTAAACAACAATGTAATAATTTCAATAGTTTTAATTATTTTTTAGATTAAATTACCTGCTAGTCAATTCTACACTGCTTTTGAAATTAATTAGCCAACTTAAGCATGCTCTGTATCCACTGATCTACCAAGGGTAGAACATGATGTCTAAACAAGGCAAGAAATACTCCCTCCAAGTGTCAGCTGGGTTGTCACAGTTAAAAAAACTACTACTTAATCCTAATTTTAAATAAGACATGTTCTATTTGAAGTTGGTGGCATGCTGCTTTTTAATCCTAAATTTAAACGAGCTGTGTTTTGTTTAAACTTAGGGGCAAGTTTTCAGGCAGTGCAGGGCTTTGGATTTTGGAAATGCCTTTCCTTTCAGTCCCTTTCCAGCTCGTGGCTGTGTCACCTCTTATTGATAGAGCAGAGTTAGTGTAACCTTATTATTTTTCACATTTGAAGTGAAAAGGGGCAAAAGAGAGGCATTTTAACTCCAAACTTAACAGGAGTTCCTAAATACTGCAGCACACATGCAGCTATCAGGTTATCACAGGACATGTCCCCACACAGAAAAATGAGTTTTCTTAGAGTTAGAGTAGCCCTTCTTCCTCACACAAAGTCTGCTGAACAGGACAGACTCAGGAAAACAACTTTTCCATTTTTCAGCTAGCACCTAATGGGGAAAATGTTGTATATCATCTTTCCACCTTTGGACTCTCCTTGGAATTTTCCACAGAGTGAAAAAAACCTGAAAGCAGAGTGTTTCTTCTGGTTCATCAAACCTGGAGTTTTACTGGGATAATATAATAATATAAACCTTGCTGTGTTCAGTGCTTCCCTTCCCAAGCAAGGCTGTGATTTTATCTGTGAGGAAGAGCACAGCATTTGCAGGGTATGGATCCATGTGCACGCTGGCACTGAGTTGGGTTTGAACCTTGGCCTCCTACGACATCAATATCGCTTTCATTGATCTCTGGGTCACCCAGATGAGGACCAGAGTGAGTAAATATTTCACTCTTACAACAACTTCCATTCATCTGCTTATACTTCAGGCGTGGAATCTGCTGACAGAGAATTCTTTAAGTGTAAGCCACAATTCTCAAAAGCAACTGGCCTTTTGGGAAAGCTGAGTCTTGTGTGCTGAATTTGGAGCTCCTTGACGGGATGAGAATTTCAAAGGGCAGCTCTGCACACTCTGAAACTCTTGGGTTTTTCTTTTATCAGGCCAGATATTAAACAGGTTTGGTCATGGCAAAGCTGTTATAGATACAGAAAGCAGAATACAGAAGCAAACAGTGCCCAGAAGGTGAACCATAAAGCATTACATTATCTGGCAGGGCAACTATTCCTCTTTTTTCCTTCAGAATTCCTCAACAAAACACTTCCATGGCTTTAAAGGAATTACACAGAATTAGTACAATTAATAAAGACCAGGTTTTCAAATGTATTTGAGCAACTCCAATTTCTCAGGTGCTTTGAAAATTCTTACTGTGTAAGACCTGTGTACTTATTTAGACTTGAAATTGTTAAGAATCTTAGGAAATCTCTTTTGAGTGTTGCAGGACCTGCATTACTCCTCTGAACATCACAAAGAGACCTACAAAAATACAGGATTTTTTCCAGGAAAAAAATTAAGCCCAAAAGCTACCTTTAAACAGAAAGTGTCCCTGGTGCAGAGGGTCAGGTTGGCACCCACAGAGTTAAACTGACTAAGTCTACAACAAAGGAAAAAATATTAGCATTGCTATCTGTGCAAACGACATTAGTAGCAAGACTGAATTATCTTCTGAATTATTTTATTCCAATTATATTTTGATATAATTCAAGGTCTAGTGATTTTTTTAATGTTTGCAGTCCCCCAGTTTAATACCAGAAAAGCAATCAGTCATTTGCTTCTCAGACACCAAGTGGCTGGAATAGTTTTTCCATCCATTTGAAAAATATACAATCTGTATTTGCCTTTAAGTATACATTAGATGACTACTGTAAGTGATTCATAATTGTTTTTAAATAGTTGAACTTATTTTAATATGTATTTGCAGTTATATAGTTATTTAAATGTTCATGTTATCAGCACTTTTTTGTATTAACAAATTGTTCATTCATCTTTCAGTTTTCTAAAAAGGGTGAATAGGAAAAAGATTAAAATGTGCTTTATTAGAGCACATTTTATTATGTTGCTTATTAAAAATCTCCTCTGTAACAACTGGTAATATAAAAAGCAGAGAAGATACCTATAAAAATATTCAAAATGATCCATTTGGAAGCCCAACACTCCTTGTGTGTGGAAAGACAATACAGGGACCAGCTCAAGACCTAGGTTTTTTAGTAGTTCAGTTTTCTGAGGGCTCCAAAGTTCCTCTTGATACAAGGGCACATTTGTTCTCCTAAAGGTATGATTTTAAACCAGCTTAATTCAACACTGAACAGTGTCTCATTTCCAAGGGTTTTTGCTGCACATCCTACCCTAAGTGCAGATCTAAGCAATGGAAGGATTTCAGTGTCACCCAGAGAGCTCAGAACAGAGGCTCAGCCTAGAAAAACCCCATTTCAGGGCTCAGCCACCCAACTCAGCATGTTCCTGAGTTTCAGTAAAAGTGAAACTAGTGGGAAGGGAAATCCTAAACACAAAGACAATCTAACAAACATTTCTCATTCCTCAGGTCTGCATAACTATCCTCCAAGAGCAACCCTTTCATTGCCAAAACAATCTTTGATCCAAACTAAAATTAAAAAGCAACTCACAAACTTACTATGCAATAAAAATGTTGAATTATTCCATTATGGAATTGCTTAAATGTGTCCAAGCAGCAAGTGGTCCAGGATAAGAGACAGCCTGGCTGCTCCAGTAGGTCTAGGCACCTGATCCCTATTGCTTCCTGCAGTGGGTATTGGAAGAGATGCTGGAAAGAGCAGCCTGATGCAGACAGAGTGGGATTTTGGGAAGGCCACACATTTTTTTTCTTACTGCTGTGAAAAAGCCCAAGCTCATTGACTTGCAGAAGCCTTCCACACTCTTATTGATTATCCTCAGCATTTGGAAATGCAAGTGGTTTTGTGGGATCAAACATAGGTCATTACTGCCTAACACCCATTTGTTAGTTTATACAAACTGAATTTGGTACTTCCAGGTCTGACTCCTAATGGATGTTTGCCATTATTATTTATCAGAGCAGCACACCTGACAACACTTTTAATGCCTTTATCAGAAGAGAAATGAGGGCTGAATGGACCAAAGGAGGGAACTCTTTCAATCTGAGTGCTGGTTTCTCCAGCAAGGGCTGGAGGCCTCTCAGCCAGGCAATGGGGGAAATGGGCCTCTGGTCTGCCAGCTTTGTAAGAAAAATTGTTTAAACTTATCTTAACATATGAGGAAAAAGTGGGTAGGGCTGCACTGGGGGGTCAGTCTGTACATTTATACAACACAACATCCCCCTCCAGGTTCATTTTCACAGTTGCCTCGACACCTGTCTATAGCTCTGCAATTATTCATTTTGCCTTGTGCCTTCCTTCATCTCCAGGAATTGTTTCCATCTATTTCCTAACACGCTGATCTTCTCACATGCATATCCTTGATCTCCATGCTGATTTCAGACATGACCTTCTGCAGAATTCCAGGGAATATGTGGAGATAAAGGCACCCCATAGGGCACTCACATAAGCACCTCCAAACTGATAACCATCACTTGCAGTAGCAATTTGAGGTACCAATTATCCATTTTCTTGGTTCCTTTTTCCTCATGTACTTCAGTAATGGAGTTGGAAGAGAAGCTGGCTCCAGCAGACCCATGCTATATTAAAAATTCATTCTATTTTGGACAGGTCAAAGTATGGCCCCCCCAAGCCAGTAAAACACAGCCAAAGAGAAGAACTACACAACAAGCTGCAGAGTTCATTACTCTCACTACTTCAACTATTGACTAATTTTGATTAAAATCTACAGCTAATTGTCTTTTAACATTTAGCAAGCATGCATTTATTTAAATCTTACAAGATCAGATGACACTGGATATGATCATCTGAAGCATACTTTTATTTTCAGCTCATTTTTGAAGCTCACATAATTCTGTAAAGAAGCGGTTTGGAACAGAGGGCCCTTTCAGGAATGTGTGCATAGGCCCCTGCCCATAAAATCTCCTAAAATCTCCTTCCCTTCCAGGCTTGAAGAGCTGACCAAACATGTGCCCTTCCCTGCTTCTCAGCACACAGTGGATAAGGAGCAAGCTGCTGGCTGAACACATGGGAATAACCCTGACCCAAACCAAAGGTTTTCTGCCTGGAAGCAGAACTGTGTGAACAGTGATATTTTTATTAGTTTTTGCTCTGTGCCTATTTTGGGAAAACAGGTATTTTTCTAAAGCTACAGAGTGCTAGGAGCCACTAGGAAAACAAAAATCAGAATACAGCAACAGCAAAACATTAAAATGGGGGAAGAATTCCCAAAATTAGGAATAAAGTCTGAAAAAAAGTTACAGTAAATTTTCTTTTGAAATGTGTAACGTGGCGATTTAATTGAAGCATCTCCATTTAAAAATCTCCCCTTAAAGTCTGTTGGTATTTTAAATTTTGGCCAGCCTAAACTCTTCTCTTAGATGGAACTCCCTTGGACTGCAGCTTGAGCAGGACATTTCCACTTCTGGTGGGATTAACAGCACACTAATAAGGCAAAACTGCTCCTTTTATTGTGATGACTAAAATTCCTCTGTAGCCAACAGCCCAACAATACTGGCATGTGGCTTAGACATTTGTTGATTGAATACTGTATGTTGTCCTGGAGGCTTGTATACAAACAGGAAAAATTTTAGAAATATGTTGTTATCACAGCAAGTGAAAGGCTTGGTTAGGAAATGAAGTATTTAGTAAAAAAAAGGTTATTATGGGTCTGCCATCTATCAGGTTAAAAGTCTAGGCAAGGCATGCATTCTGTTTACACACAAATACATTATTGATTTCTAGCAGTTCATTCATTTGCATAAAAAATCTGTATCTAAATAGGATCTTCAGTTCTAAGCCATATGTACTAAGAGCTTGACAGACTAAATAGTATTTAAAAGCGTATTCCTTACATACGGCAAAATGGAAAATATTGAAGTTCTGCACCGCAGAAAACAGAAGATTTTTAACAATGCATAGGAAAACGCATCTGTTAGATTTTACCTGTTCTTGAGGCACCAGAGCTGCACACTTGAAATGCATCTCCTTTCAACAGCTTTGTAGGTTTTGTATCATAATATCACTTCAGACATTTGTTTGAAGGCAAACAGCAACTCTGTTTTAGAAGCAAAGCCATTTAAATCCCATCCAGTCCCAGATTTTTGCATCCAATTCCTACTGCGATGCTTGCAAGTTTCCCTGGTACAGAACAAAACAATGCTGCTCTACAGACAGACATGTACAGAAAACTTTAGGAAAATGTTCTAAGGTAAACAAATGAGGTTAAAGAGAACAGCAATAGAGACACCCTCAAGATTTATTTATTCAAAACAATAGTTTATCATCTGTTCCTACTTCTGAGCCACATATGTGCACACTCCAGAGTGAGCAGAGGGGACGGCAAAACACAGTTGCTGCAGTTTGCTCTTGGCTTCAGGAGACCTCTGAAGTTTCCATCCTGGAGACAGCATAAACACAAAAATCACAGAGAGGTGCCAGGTTCAGAGCTGAGGTCTCCTCACGACTGACTTATTCTTGGCCCTTCCCCTCCTGGCTTTTATTAATCTGAGGATTCCTGAACTTAAGCTTTGAAACTTCATTTCAGTGAATGTAATGCAATTTCCCTCTTTCTCCTTTTGCTCTATCTCTTAAAATCTTTTGCAAATATTCTACAATATGCCAATATGCTACAAATATGACACCAAAATGAGGGGTGCCTTTGGAATACACATGGATCCTTGTGACATGGATCCTTGTGACAAAGTCTGTATCAGAGAGAGACAAAATAAACATTGCTGGGAACAGCACTGGGTAGGGACTCATTTTAAACTGGAATGAAGAAAGTTGCAAAGAAGAGGAGCTGAAATAAATTAAAAATGCAAAGTCATTGGGAGATCCCAGAGTGTGCAGCCTTTCTGAAATTAAGCTACATTTGCAGACATCTGAAAAGTCTTAGCAAAATAAATGTCCCCCAGAACCTGGAAAAACTATCCTTTGGTAACCCAACTATGCCACCAGCAGCTCATTCCAAACAGCTGAAGAAGTGAGCTCCACTGCAGGAATGAAGCAGCTGTTTACCTGCAATGAAAGGCAAAGCTGTTGTTTTTGATCTATGAAAGAGAGTGGCTGAGAGGAACAGATTGTGCTAGAGCTGGGATAAACCCTCAGCAAACTCACTCTCACTCTCATCCTGTGTCAGCAGAGCCCGAGCCACTCCAGTGGAATGGGAACATACAAATGTGAGTGGCACCCAGATATTTGTCAGAATTCCACAGTCTCACTCTACCCTCCTAGGAGGAGAAAGAAACACTCACTACTCAGAAAGAAAGAAGCTGACCCCGCTCAAGGACCTTCAGGTCCATCCCTGTAAGATTCCTCAAGCAAATCAAGAAAACCTTTATGGATACTTTACCAGTATTGATCTAGAGATCAGCTGCCTTAGATAATAATGCTGTGAACTGTACCAGAGCCAGACCTACACCCAGAGATTTGCAGTGAGAAAAAGACACAAGAGTTCATTCACACAGAGCCACTGTAAAGCTTGGATATGAAAGAATAAAATAAATCTAAAATTCTCACCGTAACCTTCCAGAAATAAATATTCAGAGGGTTCTTTGGCTTCCTATGCCACAAAACTATCATTAATTTCAAACATACCACTCTGTTCAGTGCCACTTAAGCCCCCACTACTGACATGCCTAGTATTATTTCAAATATTTAAACACTGGGATTTTTAAACAAATCCATTGAATTTCACTGGAATTTGGGCACTCATATTCTTTAATCTGCTTTCAAGGTATCAGTCATAGCTCCTTAATATTTAAACATTTTCTGTCATTTATTAACTCCTGAAATACTTAGATATAACAGAAAAAAAAGAGAGATAAAGAAAAAACCCATCCAGCAGGTTTTAGATGACCACACAGGCCAGTGTGTAAGAGCAAGCACACGAGTTCCTGTTTAGAACTGATCATATTATCGACTTTGGAAGGATTTACAGGTCTCAGCTGCTCGTGTTTCTGTACCACACTACATTACATTTATGTGTACCATTGCCCTCTACAGGATGGAATTCGGGATTTATCTAAGTGTTGCAGTTATTTTGCTTCCTAGGAGATCACAAAGCAGCACGTATTTAATTCCAGAAGTGAAAGACTGTAATTTTATCAGAGAAGGTTCTAGATTCCAGATCAGATAAAATATTCTGTGATTTAAAGAACCAACCATGAATAGGGAGTACTGTGTACACTGTGTACTGATCAGCTGCACCAATAAGTACAAAATCACATTCAGAATCATCCCTTTAAAGCACAAATGTGATTGTAAATATAAATGCAGAAAGCACCTTTACCTCCCAATAATGGGTTTTTTTCTATAATCAGTATTTTATACAGCACATGTGCAATAAACACTTTTGAATATCTAGATTATTTAAAAATATCTTACATTGGAAAAATATGAAATGTGAAAAGCATTTAAAATAGACAAGAAAAACCCTGCAAATTCTGCTCTAGCATTCTGAGAGCACAGTTCTGTCATTTTATTTCACCGTTATTTGCATTTACAAAACCACAGCAGCAGTTCTGGTTACAGAAAAAGAAGATGGTTAACTTTTACATGATATTACTTACATAATAAGCCTGTATTTTCACTGAAAATCTGGCCTCTGGGCACACATAGAATACTGGAAAAGGTTCACGATGTAAACAAAACCCGAGCTATGTTTATAAGTACAAATGGACACTGAATGAGATCTCAGTAGAGCAAGTGAGAAATTTGGGGACTAATTTAAAAAAGGGCAAAATTCTCATGGAATTCCCATCTGAAATTTCAGCCTTCACAAAGTATTTATCTGTGAACTTTAAAGTGTACAAAAATGAGTTTCAGCAGAAACACCGAGATCATCTCAATTTCTGTCATTATCAGAGCTCTCACATCTCCAGTTTCATGTAATTTTCAGATTTCAAATTAAATCAAGAGATTTTTATAAAGACAGACCAAGAGGCCACTGCTTCAGATTAGTTGTTAACAAGGTTCCCTTCATTTAGAAATTAAACTTCATTGTGTAAATCTCATGCATAAAAAAAAATTGAACGGATACAGGTAGGCCTTCTAAAACAGGATGAGAAATCCTTATCAAGGCTTTTACCTGTGTCAGTTGTAAATATAACTTTTAAAATCATTATTCATCTTCCTTTTTGTTAATTACAGAAAAGGAGAAATATTCTTTATGGGAAGAAAAGTTCTTTTAAAAAGACATTTAGAAAAGCATTGAACAAGACATTAATAACAAACTGAAAGGATAAGCAGAATGGAAGTCTGAAAAATTCTATATTTGTATTATACAGGCATTGTTTTCATTCTTGGCACCTTATTTTTCATGTACATAAAGAGAGCACAAGCTACAGCAGGGTGAGACAAAGATCAATGCTGAATGTATTACTTGGCATTGGTCAGACTCAGTTTAATAAGAAAAGAATTGATCCATTAAGCTAAACCTAATTCTTGGCCGAAAATGGTTGAAATCTCTTCTTTATACTGCTAGCTTCATAAAGACCTATAATATTCAGAAGAAACAACTCAGAGTTGAGTTTAATAAGATTAAATGTATTGCAAATATACTTAACAAGAATCTATCAAGTTGTTAATGATTACTATTAATATCAAACAATTTTTGTATAGAATTTTTTATTAGAGTGGTTGTAAAATATAACCATGTGAAATGCAATATAAAAATGGGTTTGGGTAATTTGTAACAGCTACAGTTGCTGAACCAAAACCTTAACCTATAAGATATAGTAATTTATTTTATCAATCCAGTTTCTCATACAAGTGCAATTCAATTTGTAAAGTATTTAAGTGCCAGTCATTAACACTGTATAGCAAAGTGCAGAAGGACAGCATCTACTATATGTGATTGTGTTATTCTATGTGAAGAGACTGCAAAATAAATTACTTTTCCTGTCAGCAAGGCTGGAGCCCTATTGTTAAAACAACTTCAAATTTCTATGAACTGCTCGACAAAGCCCCGTTCCGTGGCTCCGACAGCTAAAAGCAGCCCTTGGCACTGTGGAGACGCCCTGTGCTGCCAAAGGGACACAGTGACAGCCACCTCACTCTGCCACTCCTCCCCTGAAAAGCAGGGGTGCAGCACCAGAGCCATCCCAAAGCCTCTGGGAGGGTCTGTCCTGCAGCACGGCATGGCTGGGATGCGCCAGCCAGGAGAATCCCCACCTTGGGAATACATAAAGGAAAAAGAGCAGGAATTCTGCAGCTTCACCTAGCATTTCAGCAGAAGAGGACAGACCTGGAATCTATTCAGCAGTGGTTACAATCCAGTTAAGTTTTAATTAAGATGACAATGTGGCAAAAATATAGACACACAAAAATCAAACCTCTGAATTCAGCCAAGAGAATTACTGAAAGAGCGGGTAAGAGTGGATGGAAAACAGCACTGGAGGAAAAGACAGGGAAGTAAATGGAAAATACTCAAAGTCAATTATTATGTGCCCAAAGGTGAGATGTGCTGTCTGGCATCAGAACCTTCTGTGGTAAAATATATGTTGAGAATGAAGAGAAAAATGAAAGAAAATTAATTTATGAAAAAGACATATTTAAGGTGCAAAAATAAAGACAGGGAAGACAACTAGAAAGATTATAGCATGGAATTAAGAGACTGACACGCTGATAAAGAAAGCAAAGGAGGAAAATGAAAGGAAAAGTTCACATAAGGCAAGGAAATTGTAAATAAAGATTTTTTTTTCTTTTCAAGCACATAAAGAGCATAAGGTCACTGAGAGAAACAGAAGCGCACCTATGAAATGGCAAATGGCAGTTTGCTAACAGGAAAGAGAGACTGCTTAAAAATGAACTCTCTATTTTATTGTACATAAAACAAGGTTGGGACTGATGACAGGACCAGACATAAATTTCCTGGGGGAGGAAGAATAAACACCAAAGAAAATCAGTACCACACCAGAACAGCTCATCAAGAAATTAGAAAGTCTGAAGGTTGACATAACTCCAGGAAAAGACAGAATTAATTCAGAGCTCAGAAAGATATGTCAGAAGAGATAGAGGAATCATTAGCAGATATATTTAACACCTGGTCAGAATATGAACTGGACTCAGGAGAGGTTAGTGATAACTGCTATCTAGAAAAATACAAACCCCAGACTTCAAAACCATGTCAGACTCTTGAAACATCATTATTTCAGGAAACAATACCGTTAGGAGTTTGTACAGCTGTAAGAGAAACTGCTGGCACAGCTCACCAAAGGGATATCAAGCTTAAAGATGCCCTCAGCACTTTTAGAAGAAGAATTACAAGTTACTGATCACAATGGAATATATGGGCACAGATTCCACACTCTCTAGAAAAGCTTCTGCTACATTAATACACAGAAAACTCATCTACAAGGTCAGGAAGTGTGGGAACTCTCAGTAAGATGATAGGTTATGTTACAAAGAGAAAAACTGGTCAGTTCATCAATGAAAATAAACAGGATGAAATTCAGACTGACTGAAGTAAACTCAGAGAGCCTGAAATCCTGGCAGAGCAGAAGTGTAGACAGATTCATTCAGTGTAGACAAATTTATGATAATAAAAGTAACAGCAAATAACAAGCAAAGGGGCTCTACCCTTGGAAGGTGTTCAGATCTCTCACATTGATGTACTTGATTAACTTCAAATTTTTCATTATCAGTCTTTGTGACACAGAAATTTCCACAAGAAGTTAAAGCTAATACAGAATCTAAAAATAGGTAAAAAATTTTTTAAAAGCTTTCTAAAATTCAAATTTCCAAGAACTGTCTCTCTCATCAGCCTGTTAATTTACTCAATTTCAGCAGATGCTTCTAAGGTCCCTCTCCAGACTTTTAAAATCTTGACGAGCTGAGATAGCAGCATTTCATCTGCAAATTCTGTTCAAAATTCACCCGATTTTAAACAACGAGATTGAATACCACGAGCCCTAATCCAGTTCAACCAGTGCCATCATTGGTATAAACCTCAGCTTTATCACTTTAGCCACAATTCTTGGACAGTCTTGAACATTCCAGTACATTAGAGCTTAGATGGATTCTATTTTTCTTTTAAATAATAAATGTTGAATTATAAAAATCACAAACTACTTGCAATGGAATGCTATTTTAAACCAGGCACATTTTTTAACTTCCAATTTTCCAGCACAGTTGCTGGTTTTAAAGGGAAGTTATATTCAATGATTACCAACATATTAGCTGCATACAGTGGAATGGGGCAGTAATTGCTACAGAAGTGAGAAACTGACAGTTAAAATGGAAATGTAGCATGAGCAAAAGAAAAGGGAAGATGATTTCTAAATTTCACCAGTCCTACAACAGAGTCCCTTTTACAGAGCAGGTGGGCAGGGAACATCTTCAGAACAAAATGGGGTGAGTGAAAAAAAATTTACATATTTAATCCATATATAGTTACTGTCAATCTAGAAAACAATCTTTTCAACTAAACATTAGTTTACCTAACTCCAAGCCTTGATATATAAATTCTCTTATACCTGTGAGATGCTGTGTTTTCTCTTTAATCTCCATTTTGGTTTTTCTACTGTCTACTTTATACATTCCTCCCTAATCAGCCACAGCTGCCATTGGCCTCAAGGCAGGATGTCATTCAGTGCTATTACAAGTATTGCTTTGAAGCAGAAGGATGAAGATGGAATTCATACCTGTTTGGTTGTTAATGCTTAAAGAGGTTTGCCATAAATTCCTTTAGAAAGGTGAAAACTAGATATGCAAAATTAAAAAAAAAAACTAAAATATATAAAATGTGTGACATTCAAAAGTACTCAGTTGGCCTAATTCTGTTACAAGTTTGACTTCAACAGATGCAGAGTTAGGCCAGCACTGAGCACAGGAAAAATCACTCCATACAGAATGAACTCTGATCAATGCAGGTTTATTTTTTATGACTTAACAGCTTGCAAAAGGAGCACATTGACAACACTCTGTTTCTCTACACAGCACATCTCATTGTGAACCAGTGCAGCACCAGCTTCTTGTTGAAATCAAAGCATCTCACACCTACTCTCTAGAAGTGAGGAGACTTTTCTCCATGCCTGTCCAACCAGAGGAGAAAGTCACCAAGATGGATACGGAGAATGGGGAGTTTTGTGACGAACACCTTTCAAGCAGACTGATCACATAAGACATGGTATGGCCAGCTGACAGTCACAGCTTTTATCCAGGACTGAGATATAATGAAATGAAATTATATCACTACTTTCTGGAAAACTTTTTGTAACCAGTGCCAAATTCTCAGAGTGAGACAGGGATTGAAAATCTTCAGGGAGAAAAAACAAACCACAGTAAGAAAACACATAGAGACCCCTGATTATAATATCTGTGATTTCTGTCACGCCTATGATGTTTCACTTACTGCAGTTTTTATGGGCTGATTTAGACCTAATAGGGGGAAAACCAAAAGGAGAGCCCCAAATCCAGTAGCTATCACCCACCCTTAGTCTTTTCAAACAAAGCTGTTAAAGCATACCAGAAAAAGGTCCTGGGAAGTATCACTGTGACAGAACACATCTTTGTAGGCTATAGGAGGTGCAGGAGGGGGATAGGGGAAGTTGTTACTTAAAAGGACCAAATGAGGGAAAAAGGAAAAGAGAGAAATTATGGTAGAGCTAATAATATGCCTGTTATACAGTGAATGCTCTTGCATTTACCCCATTTGAAATGTGGTACATGTTATTGTCTATTTTGCTTTTTAATTTTCAGCATGGTCTCCTTCAGTGGTGCTCGTGTTGAACTCGGGAGTTCCTTGTTTCAAATTGTAGTGGAAACCTCATTTTGAACAATTTAGTCAGGCAATGAAGGAAAGCTGGAGGTAGTCAGGCAGCAGAAGTTTCTGCTATACCTTAGCATGCTGTCCTGATTATAGGGCTATTATAGTTTGCTGTTCATAGAAATCAAGGAATTTATGAATCATTAAAAGGGGCAGGCGATAGAGAAGCTATTATAATAGCACTCAGAAATATTACAGGAACTATCACAAAAGCTACAGTGTTAATACCATTGACTTAATATAAATGTATTTGTGAAATTATGTGATAGCTGAGGATGTGGAAATGCCAAATTTTCAGCTTCAAACCAGTCACTGGCACGTGCACATTTTTTATGTATGGCTACATTCATACAAAACTGGTTTAGGGGTATAAAATATGCACCAGAGGTCATTAAAAGTGCATAGTGATTGTGTAAAGACCCTGGGCTGAAGCTTGTGAAAACACAGGCTTGGGAATATTAACAGAATTTATACTAAGTTCCTCATTTCCTTATCTTTTGCTCAGAATTGCCCAGTGTATTAAAGTAAAGCAAGTGCCAGACACACCAGCCCCTAATGACAGCAGTGGCCAATTCCATGCACTCTCCACTCTGAGAACAAGAATTCCTACTCATTTTTTTTCATTCAACAATGCATCCCCAGAAAAACAGTGAAGCATTTTTCTTTGAGTGTGTAAACACCGTGTATTCAAAAGACAGGATAGAAGAATTTCAGGGAAATCCTCATTTTGGTTGTGTGAAGACCTATTTTTAAAAGCCTGACTTTTTGAACTTCAAATGTGTCTCCTGGAAACCTGAGCAACTGGTACTTAACATGCACTGCTATCACCAAAGGCTTCTATGTTTGTATTGATATTATTATTTTAGATGCATAACCAAAAAGCTACCAAGACCAAACTCAGAACTATTCAAAAATCTTTAAGTACTATAATTTCAGGAAGTTATTCAGCTGGATTTTAAAAATGCACATCCTTTGAACAAAAGCAGTAGATATTGAACAAGATTTAAGACCTTTCTTACATGTAAATAGAATCTGTTGTATCGTAAAATTTGCTGATTTTTTTTCTGGTCTTTCTTACACCTGTAATTTTAATTGACTGTTTAATTGGGGCAGAACCAGAGCTATTCTGCTCTGCTGCCATAGGAAGTTTTAGCCATGGTCATTTTTCCTCACAGAACACTTCCTGCTCCTCAGTCAGCCCTTACCTCATCCCTCTGCTCGGTGTTTTCCCAACATCCTTTAAAACAAAGGATCCAGACTCCATGCAAGAGAAACCAGATGAAGTGCACTAACTAGAGCCCAATTCCCCTTTCTCCTCTTTGAACTAGAGAGGCCTGGCAGTTCAGTGAGGGGGTCAGGTTTGCAGGCCATTAGCACAGCTGGGAGCGCCTGCACAACACCTCCCCACACTGCTCTCACTTGTTAGAGCTGCAGCCAAGCCCTCCTTGCTTTGATGGCCACTGAAACTCATCAAGTGCAGCTCTCAGAACACATTTAAGACAGAAGGAAAATACGTATCTTGAACAGTTTGCACCATATTTTCTTGACTAATGCATGGGGGAAAACAGGCAAAATTCCTCAGTTCTGTGTTACCTACATTACCTCCATCCTAGGGCAGCTTGGGAAGGTCCTTTAGTTTCTGCAAGCCCCAACCCATCCACCTGCAATTCAGGCCTTCTTGCCTTACTGTGCTGTAGAAGAGGCACAGCCACTTCAATATTATATTCACAGATTCTTCAACTTAACAAGGTAAAAAGGACCAAGAAAAAAAGTATTTAAAGGCTGCTCATCCATGTCTCAAAGTGTTGCTCTGCAGCATCAAATGCAAAATATTGGCCTGTATAGAAGAGACACCGCTGGCACTCAGACCTTAAAGAACAGCAAAGAAACTGTGGAAGTGTGTGGAAGGAGGTGCTCTCTACCTGAGAGGAGACATTTAGTCCCTGACAAATCCCCAGTAACAGTAAGCTGTAGTTTTACTCTTCATCCTAATAGCTGGCATAGAGGAATTTATACATATAGGTTTTCACAATGTTTTGTCTCAGAAATATTTATCATTCTAAGAGGCAATAGATGACATTCCATAATGCTACCTCTTACTGTAGTTAACACTGCAGGGAAGAAATCTGTCTCTGTCCTCAAGTTCCATTATAATAAAAAAAGCAATAAAAGAAAACTAACAAGTGCATATAAAGTAAATAACTATTTCTGACAAATATATATTTGTCATCATAGCTGCCAAGTGATGTAATCACTTGCTCCTCCATCATAATTGAGGACCAGCACAAACCAGTAATAGTAACAGTTTATTTTTATATAGCACATCACATTTTAATCTGAAAGCTCTCTGCAGAACAAGGGCAAGGTGATGAGGGACACAGCCAAACCCTGTCCTGTGGCAATCTACAAAAGAGAATCAGGAATCCAGCGCAAAAGACTGCCCAAGTCTGAGATTTCAGTCTGTCTGGGTGATCTGTTCCAGCATTTGACCACCCCCCCATGACAAATTCTTCCTAAAACCTAATCAGTTTTCCCTATTTCCCTATTTTCCCATGCCCACTGCTTCTTCCCTTTTCACTGAGCACCTCCGAGGAAAGTCTGAATCTGTCTCCTTAAAATGACACATCCTCTCCCATCACATACAGGAAGACAGAAATAAAGTCCCACTTCAGCCTCAAATGTAATTTTTCAAGAACATTCCAAAATACCATGTGAGACAGCTTACTCTACTAAATTTATGTATCTCTGAAGGAGAAAGTGATGTATCAATCCAACTGGGATTTTAACTTTTCCTATAAACACTTCAGATAGGATTACTCATTGATAATTGATGAATTTAAATTACTTCTGACAATTAACAAAATTACAAGTGCAAAGTCCCGCTTATTGGCAAATAAATGTGCTGGAATCTGCCTGCCTTCTTCATGTAATATTCCCTGTGCTGACTCCCCAGTGGGATTTTTCACAATAAAACAAGCTGGTTTGTGCCCAAAATGCATGTGATAATAAAGCTTTCCCTTATAAAGCTTATATTGTGCAACACATCTTGTTTATTTCTGTAAACTTATATTGTGCACTTGTGGATGGCTCCAACCTGAGGTCAGAATTCTTAGAGAACTGCCACAGTTCCATGAAAACAAAATCTTTCCTTAGCAATAAAACATCCCAGGACTCCTGGCAGGTGCTGTGCCTGCAAGGATGGATGCCTTGCAAATCCAAAGGGCTGGGAGAAGGGAAAGCTCTCAACATTCACCTGGTGAAAAGCTGCAGCTCTACAAAAACTTCAAAGAATGTGAGTAACTCACAGGCACAGGGTGCACATGGAAAAGATGACAGCTCCTCTATGTTAGCTCAAGTGGAACCCTTGGAAGTGCTACAAACACAGCAAACGTTGATGTGTGTATGTTTTAATGGAAAACAGAGTAGAAAAATGACACAGAAATTGACCTTGACAGTTTTGCAAGGGATAGTGCTTCCATGAAGAGCATTGGTTATTCCCACTGAGTGCCACAGGGCTGTCCAATAGGAGACAGAGGTCCTCTAATTTTTTATTTTTCAAATGTAAGTATTTGTTGTGAAGAATGCAACACTGAAGGTGCTTTTAAATGTAAACCACTTAAATACTTAAATATGGTTCCTACATAACCTGAAGCTATTGTTCAGGTATTTAGTTCTCTAATCCCACACATTCTTTGTTTTCATTTGCAGGTTTCAAAGACTGACCAGTCAGGTAACGCAATTTATCAGTTTTACACAGATAAAAAGCACTATGGATGAGATAAGAATTAGGGTCCTGCTATTAAATCATTCCTTCTATCACCTTTGCAATTTTAACAAAGGATTGATATTGATATTGACTTTCTGTTTGGCCTTTAACCAAATAGCCAAATGTGTGCACTTGTGTCAGTAACAGCATCTGGGAGGATCTATTGCAAAAAATAGCAGAAGTGTGTCTTGTTGAGGATTTTTTTTCCTGTGAAATTCAATTTTTGCATATTTCACTTTACAAAATGTCTTCTTTATTTCTAACCAGATATTTTTTACCCAATTTGATGCTGTAATGCTCATTGTGAAGGAAAGACAAAACTTTCAGCCCTTTACCTGGTGCTTTCAGTCAAAATGTGTGACCAGCAATTGAACACCCTTCAAACCCTCGTTAAAAAGTACCTGCATATTTCATCACGTTTATGGCAAGGCTTAAATGGGGCTCCCGACAGCTCAGGTTCTCTTAACTCCAATGTTTTAATGAAACCAACAGTGGGGATCAAAGGTTTCTCTCATACTCTGTTTCCTTACTAAATGCATAAGGTCCGGCTGAGCTAAATGTCACATTCTGACTTGCTTGATTTAGCCCTGCTATTTAGTAGTAATTATGGACAGAAGTCTCATTTAGGTGTATTGATCCAATCTTTAACATGAGGAATAAATTCAGCAGCTGAGCTATGGAAAACACTGGATGAATTCTCAATTCATGGCTCTCCACAAAGAACAAAGGAGCAGCAAGGCATTTGCTGTAGCACCAATTCTCACACATGTATGTCTGGAGTTAAACACACTAAAAAAGCTTCTCCTCGGGGAGAGGCCACAGCACGAGCACCAAAAAACCTGTGGGCCATCAATAAAGCCATGGAAGAGGAAGGTTCCAATCCTGCCTCCATGGAAGGCAGGATCCCAATTCAGGAAAGCATTTAATCATATGTTTCGGTCCATCAGAATTCATGAGAGTCCTTAAGTATGTGCTTATTTTTAAAAGATGCTTAAGTGCCATTGATTTCAAGTACATGTGTAAGTGCTGTCCTCAATATAAATGATTTCTGAAACTGGGGTTGATGGGAGTTTTATCACTGATTTTAATAAGAGCAGAACAGGAACTGAAGAATTTAAGAATCCTGAATGCTTATCCAAATTGAATGTCTACAGGACAATAAGGAAAGTATAATCATGGAATGTTGCATATTTATATTTCTGCTACCTAAGTAAAGAAATTCTGAAATTAATGAAAAATCCTAAACTCCTCATGCTAACAAAAGATATTTACTATGAAGGGATAAGAACTTCCCTATCTCTGCATCACCCTAAATTTTTAACTTGACACATATTTTCGTATTTTAGAGATTTGTGGAGGGTTTTTTTAAAGACTAACAATACAATTTTCCAGTTAAATATACTTTTTTTAAGTTATAAAAAAATCCATAATATAATTCTATGGGAGTTACCATAATAGACTGTAACAGCTGCTATGGTCTATTGTGTAAATAAGTAATTACAGAATTTACAGACTATCATGTAAATATGTAATTATGGACTTTTTAAAATGTGCATTATTTCCTCTATAGTCTATCGTTTAAATATGTAATTATGGACTTTAAAACATGTATTATTTACTCAGACTGCAACAGCTCCTTGGGACAGAGCTGTTCTGGCCTATTGGGTAAACATGTAATTACAGAAATTTTAAAAATATGTATTATTTATTTGCCAGTGCTGCTGTCAATACATCATGGCAGCCATTTGGAAGTTGGTATCATATAGTCAATATTCTGTCAAGTTTTCATTAATCACTTGAAGTAATTCTCCACATGTTCTGGTCTGCTCCAAGGGAAGAAACACTCCCAAGTATGTACTTCTGGTGTGGTTTAATCCCAGAGGAATCCAGTTTTGGTTCTGGGAGATCACTGCACAACAAGAATCCCAGTTGGGGAAGTAGGCCTGACCCCTGTAAACACTGTTCTTCATCTCAGTTAAAGCATCAAGGCAGGAACACCCACAGAGCACAATCCATGGTGCCACTTCCATCCCAATTTTCATGCACCTTAAGCAAGAGACAGGATGGAGCAAACAGTTCTGCAATTTATGAAGTGTGGCATTTTTGTAATATACAGAACTATGAATTCCAGAAATGCTTCCAATGACAAGAAAATATTCTTCAAAGTGGTGGGAGAAACTTATTAAGGGGGTTTCACTCATCCAAGATGGAACTTCAAAGACATTATTATTCTGAAAAAGGGGTAATTACCATTACCATTAAATATTTATGTTTCTAAATTACCCATAGGCCCCAATCAAAGATGAATTCTAGGTACTCTGCAAACATTTATGAATATCCCAACCTCAAAGACTTCACAATTTAAGAAATATTTTCGAATATATTATGCTCTATAGAATGCTTTTTAGAAGCAAAATGAATGTGGTCTTAGGCCAAAATGTATGCACTGAGTTTATGATCTGCTGTGTCTGCATCTATTTAGCAATAATTCTAACATTTAGGCATGATTTCCCTAATAGACCACAGCAAAAAGCAGAACCAGAATAACTTATTCTTGTAAATATATAGGACAGTTATGTAGCATGGGACTGTGTTACACCACAAACAATTCTATCCTTACATTGGAAATAGGAGTGGAATTGTCATTTTACCTAAAATTATCTCCTCACCTAGAAAAGAAGAGAGAAGATAAAACTCAGAAAGAAAAATATATTCTAAAGATAAGGAATATTGCCATAGTAAGAAAGATTTATTATTCATTTTTACTGATGGCACTTTCCCCATGGTCTCCAAGCCTTGTGTAATAATAAAGCTCTAAGAACTGAAACTAAATAGAAAACAGTAAGAGTACTGAAAAAGCCAAAATAATTCCCATCCTGATGAAAGACGGCAGAGCACTGGCTGGAGTTAGACTGAGTCCAGCAAAGTCAGCTCAACCCTTTAGGATGGATCTGCACTAACCAGTGCAAGGCTGGAACGTGACCTCTGAGGAACAGGGGAAGAACTGGGATTGCTTAGGCCTAAGAGGGGATGACTGCCAGGGACACAGTAAAGTTCTCCAGACATTTGAGAAGACAGAGAAGAGTGAACAGACTCCTCTTTATGTCCAATTTATACAGAACAAGTGGTAATGAAATTCAATATGCCAGGGGAGATTTAGGTCAATGGACTACCCAGAAGACTGCAAAATCTTTGTGGTTTCTAAAAATGGAGTGAACAAACTTCCACCAATAATGACAAAGTTATCCTGCCTTTGAGAAAGGAAGACAGATTCTCCACATCCTTTTCTGGCTGGTTTTTACAAGGCTTTTTGCTCCAGAACTGACCACAAGCTGGAGACTCAGGCTTATGCCTAAAAAAATCAATGAAGCCCACTGAAATTTTAACAGGAAAGAAGTTAAAAAAAAGGAAGAAAAAAAAGCAAAACATATAAATACATAGATCTTTGATACACTCTAAATAATGTGTATTTCAAGATCCTATTTCATATTAGTTCTCCTGAACAAGAATGTCCTGCCCCCTACCCAGAGTCTGGCAGCCCATACTCAAAGACAGCTGGAGAAAGGGCAAGACTGCACCAGGTTGTTTTGAACTGTGAGAAATGGATGTGTGGGAAGACGCTTGCTTATCTCCATATAGGTACCATAAGCATTTATGTTATTTTCAGCTTTAAAAAGATCACAGTTCATTTCAGAAAAGCAGAAAGAAATAGTTTAATCCCAATCTATTATTTACTTAGCAAGAGAAAAAAGCTGGCAAGAAAATGTACAGGAGAAAGGAACAACAGCCTGAACAAGTGATAAATGTGGGCGTTGTCACAATGAGAACCAACACTCCACATCTGGAGCACAGAAGCTGTGAAATCTCCAGCCATGACGAGGACTTTCAGCTCTCTGTGGCGAGTTCCACTGACCATGGATTTTCTGTAATAACGAGCTTGGCTTTCTAACACTAGTTGGAAATTGCTGTTCTCAGGGCAATTTACCACGTGTTTAAAGCAAGTAAGTTTCATAGGAAGAGTCTCTGCAGGCTTGGAACCAAACACTGGGATTTCCTTCCAGAACCTGGGAATCTGCCATAGTCCTGGCTCTTCTGAGCTGTTTATTCTGGAGCTCAGCCTGCATTTGCAAGGTCATGTCGGATACTACTTGTCACACTGTGTTGCCTATGCGTGAAATCCTCATTTTTTGCAAAGCTCACAAATATATATTCATGTCATAGCACCTTAATGTCCAGGGATGGTTGGAGCATGCCAAAGCAAGGGGGGCTGCTCCACATGCTCTGCCTTAGTGTGGTAAAACAAGGCCAAGTGGGAAGTTGTCAGCTGGAGACTGGAAATCTTATGGCAAGGTTTCTGGAACTAGGTGGAGAGGAAAATACAGACCTTGCCTTGTGTGTTTGCAATTAGTTATGTGTGAAGTAGAGCCGCCAAAATGGGAAGCAGTGTCCATTTTGTAGCAGTAATTATTATTGTGAAGCCATTTTCAAGGTGGGATTATGGGCACTAAACCGCTGGGACTGGCTGTGCTGCCCATGCGTTAAATCCTCATTTTGTGCAGACTTAATGAAAAAGATAGTTTTCTGTAATATGTTCTGTCTTGTCAGTTGCTCCTACACAGCAGTATTGGGATGCTTTCTTTGTGCTTAATATATGCAGTGATAATTTTTTCACGTGCTCTTTCTGTAAACGTTCCAGCACAAAACATTCTGTTAAACTGGAATTAAGGTTGTAAATATGCATTAATAAGTTAGAGCAAATTCTGTACTAATTGCCTGCCCACACAACCTCACTGCCACAGATGGAGAAAATGCTACTGAAGAACATTGCAAGCTGGTTTCTCATTCCAGAAATGTTATCCTACCTCCACATACAGGGGTCTGACAGAGAATCAAATCCTGTGCTGTAATTTATAAGAAACACACACCTGAGTATCAGGCATGCAAAGTTGCACTCCCACTTTACAAACATAAAGGACAGGATTGCAAAAGCACTTGTCAGTGGCCTCAATCTGCTCTCCTTGGAGTAAATGGCATTTTCACCACTGGCAGTAGAACTAAGCCAGTAATCCCTCCTTTTGGAAACCCTGTCCTGGGAGACGTGAATTAAACAAATCCTATTCTTTGAGATTCGAATTAAACAAAACAGTTTGGGTTTCTTTTGTTCCCTCAGCTATAACGTCTTTGTACATTCTCATCAGCCTTTCACCTACAGTTACATCACAGAATGAACCACACAGCAGAGTGATTCCAAATTTACTTTCTGTTCCAGCCACATGAAATACATTCTACTGTCAAAATTCTCTGCTAATTCCTTCAGGAATCAGTCAGTA
This sequence comes from Ammospiza nelsoni, assembly GCF_027579445.1. Classification (NCBI taxonomy): domain Eukaryota; kingdom Metazoa; phylum Chordata; class Aves; order Passeriformes; family Passerellidae; genus Ammospiza; species Ammospiza nelsoni. Next base: position 3,505,161 of record NC_080635.1, read on the forward strand.
TTATTTTGCCTGTTAACTCTGACAGATCTGTCCATTCCCATGGCTGAAAATTAATTTTTTTCTTCTGTTTCATAAGATCATATTTTATCGTCAACATATTAGGAGGGAGAACATTATCAGAGAACATGCAAATCAGATAATAATTACCAGAAAATTAAATAACAGTAATTAATAATGATACCTTTCTCTGTATGATAATACAAAAATTCACAATGGTGTTATGAAGCTTGGTTTATTCCTACCTGTAATTTACTTTGAGGTCTTAGAATAAAAGGTGCTTAGAATTGAAAAATATCATTATTAGCATAAAAATGAGGTATGTTCTATTTATTTTGTGTATTAATTTAGAAGAATATATTATTACACAACTTTATACTGTAAGCACAAGGTCACACAGGATATGACTTGTCACACTGTGTTGCCTATGCATGAAATCCTCATTTTGTGCAGAGCTCTGAAATATATATTCATGTCAGAATATCTTACTGTCCAGCGACAGCCCCAGAGTTTCATTCTACTACATACTCGGGAAACAGATTCAGCATCATTTGAGAGGTCTCTTCTTCTCTCAATACCCGAATGAACTCTCATTAATCAAAAACCTACAAACACTCACCACGAGAGAGCCAGCCCCAGTAATGCTCTCCTCAGCCTGAGACATGATGATATCCATTCCACCAGCACTGTTTTATCATTTCACTGTGACTATCATGGTCAAACAGCCAAAACAGAGCATTGATTTTACAGTTACTAGAAAACAGAACCTAACTTCACAATAAATGAATGAAATTGTTTCTAGGGATGGAATTTCTCTGGCACTGCCACTGTTCCACACACTGCACAGACCTCAAGACAGATAATGTATCCTTCTCCAGACTTCCAGTCAGCCTAGGAGCACACACTGGAAGTTCAAGCTCTGCTTACACTGAGCACACCAATGGTTGCAGTTTGATAAACAGGAATTCCTGCAGAACTCTGTTAACCACCTACCCATCAAATCATCCTTGTTTTGCCCAGCTTTAAATGTTTTTCTCATCTAAACACATTCCTACTGCAAAAACAGAAACAAAATTTTTTCAGTGCTATGTCTCAGGGCAGCCTTTTGTTTTGTTTTGTTTCTTTTTTTTGCAGCCATAAAATTGATATTTTGGAACAGTTTTAAGTGGGACACCTTGCTCAACGAAATTCTTAAATCTAAGGCAATGTCAGTTTTCACTAAGAAAAGAAATATTACCTTGGTCTTCAATAGCACAGTAGAAAGCAAAAGCAGTTTAGAGATCAGAGCAGATCACCAGTGTAGCCTCCAGACCAGAACAGCAGGTTTGACATGATACTCAAGCAAATAGCCAGAACAGAACTGCAATTAACAGTTAACAGGCCACTTAAATTAAGAGCTTTCCTTGAGAAAACAGCCTTAGACCTTCAGAGATTTTCTAGGAAGTAAAGTGACAAAAAATGGATGTGCATGGGGAATTTCCTCACCAGGCCTTTTATCCTCATTGTGTACAAACCCAGAAAAGCCTGGCCGAAATGTCGATGTAGGGGAATGTAGCTGCACAGAGGAGGGAATAATGAGAGGAAAGGAAACAAGAGATTTTGAGTAATGACTTTCTAAGTAATGGAAACATAATGATGTCTTCTCTGATGTCTCCAGAGCCAAAATTTTGCATGGCTTGACATTTGGTGCTAACCTGTGTTTCGTACTCTTGTCATGCAATGTGTCACCACAACATCTGGTAATGCAAGACAGACATCAAAGGTCTGTAGCCAGCCACAGCCCTCGGTCAGGCCACTGCCCCTCCCTTGGTGGCCCTAGACTTAGCAGAGGGATGGATACACACACTGAGAACCAAAGCTACAGCCCCAGGATAAACACACCCAGCCGTGGCACCCACAGGCACCTCCCCTCATTCCTGTTTCATTCGATGTTTCAGAGCACCACCACCACAATGCTGACATGAGCACAGGCTTCTCACTGTCACACAACACACTACAGTAAAACCCACTCCCACAGATGAGCAGGAAAAGTGAATATCTCAAACTCCCTGTCCCAAGCCCTTTTTCACTTACACTGTTTCATAACTCTACAGTATAAATAATTTTTCTTTCATTCATGAATTTGACCTCCACAAACTTTTGAAGTCAAACAGTTCAAAGAGTCAATAAAGACTTATCTTTGCTACTTTTCTCAATCTCACATAGCTCAATGCACTCTGAATTTGGGACATGTAGGAGCACAGCCTCAGAAATATTTGCAGGTTCAGCACTGTGACAGAAAAAGCCTGGAACCAGCCAAGTATCCTCCCCAGCTCCTACATCCTGCTACCTCAGTAGTCATTTTGCCAGTCCTGATGCGGAGCCCTGGAAGCAATGCATGCATCTCCCAGACACACTGATATCGGGATAAGTGCAGTGCAGCAGGACTGCAGGACTCCCAGCCAGTGCATTCGGGTCACAAAAGCAGGGGGAGGCCACTGCCCCTTAGCCACATCCAGGAGGGCAGAGGTGCCAAATTAGTTTTATAGCTTTCCAGCGCTGAGATGTGTCTGGGGCCGGGGGACTTTTTGATGGACACATGGGAGCAACACTTGCAGCCTGCTTGAAAGGGTCATTTCCACATTTCACAGCAGTGGCCTATGGGGGAGGCAGTGTCAGATCAGCAGTCTGGGGGCTGGAGTTGGCAGGGGGAGGGACCCAGGCGCCTTTCTGGCTCTTTCGGGGGAGAGAGGGTAGGACGTGGAACATAGTTCTGAGCAGCACCAAAAGCTAAACCCGTTTGTTATTGAGGGAGGTCGGGAGCAAGAGGGTTTTGGGGGATAAAATTTTAGGAGTGCAGATGTTTTAGGGCAAGATCGGGGTTGGTGCTGTTCGAGGGTGAAGTCGTCTGCAGACAAGGGCAGCGAGGGAGCGAGGGGGATTGAAACAAAAGCATTGAGGGCAAGGATCTTTGGAAGCAAGGGCAAGGACCACTGAAGGTGAGGGTGTTGGAGGCTGATGGCACTTGGGGGATAAGAGCATTTGCAGAGTAAAAACATTTCGGGGAGAGGGCATTTGGGTCAAGGGTTTTGGCAGCCGGCACGTTCGGGGGTGAGGGCGTTTTGGGGAGAGGGGTTCTGCGCTGTTGCCAGCTCCCCACCGCCTCCGCCGGTGCCCACGCTCGCTCTGCGCTGCGGCTCTCGGACACCGGGAGAAGGAGCCTCATCAAGCCGCCCCCGCCACCGTCCGCGCGTCTCCCCCCGCTGCCCATTCCGGGGCCTCTCGCTCCCCAGGAGCGGAGCCCCGCGATGGTGCGGGCGCGGCGGCGGAGCCCCCCCCGTGCCCGGGCGGGCAGTTCCGTGCGCCCGGCGGGGCACGGCAGCGGCGGCGGGCGGGGGGCGCGGGGGGCGGCCGCGGGGGCGGAGCCGCCAGTCAGCGCCGGGCGCCGTGACCCCGGGGCGGGGACGGGCACGGGGACAGAGACGGGCACGGGGACAGGCGGCCCCCGGCCGGCGCGGCGGCGAGCGCAGCCCGTGTCCCCCCCGCGACACAGACACACACACACAGACACACACACGCACGCATCGGGCGGGGGGAGCCGCTCGCCCCCGCCCCAGCGCCCGCCCGGGTCCGGCCGCCGCAAGCTCCGCACTTACCCGGGCCGCGGCGAGGTGTCGGCGGGCGGGCTCCGGCGAGCCGCGACTGCGGGGGGCCGGGGGGGGCCGCTTGGGTTTGGGGGGGGTTCCGTAATCCAAGAGGCTTTGGGCTGCCAAATGTAAACACTCCGCCATGATTTCTTTGTTTAGATAATTGAACCTGCCTCCCTCTCCCTCGCCGACTCTCGCTCGCTTTTATTTATTTATTTCCCCCCCTCCCGTCATCATCATCATCATCATTATGGCTTGTGTGGGGTGTTTTTCTTTTCTTTTTTTTCTTTTTTTTTAAGGGTGGTTATTTACTAGCTGCATTTATCAATTGCTGGTTTTACAAATATTTATATATATATGTTTATATTTATATATATCCCTATGGGAGGGCGGTGAGGGACATGAAGGACAGGAAGTTGTTCCCGCAGGTTTGGGGGCTGAGGTTGTTCCTCCTCCCTTGGCTGCTGGGGCCGGTGGGGCCGGTGGGGCCGGGGGCAGCGGCCGCATCACCTCCCGCAGCGGCCGGCGCTCCCAGGGAAAAGGCTGCGCTTCCAAAGGCATCGCCCGCTCCAGCGGGAAGGATGCTGTGTGCGAGGGGGAGACGGGTGGAAACTTCCAGCCTTAAGTTTTTTGCATTTCCTCAAAATTCAAGTACGACAGGAAAAGCGTGCATATTATTGTTATCTGTTCTTCTTCCTATTATTATTATGCGGGAAATCCCTGTCGGGAAATAGGGGTTTATTATAGGAGCTGTACAGGAAGTGTCAGCATGACAGGTTCCACCTGCAGCCCTCCTTTGGCAGCAAGTTTCTCTATTTGGAAATAGCAATGTATTTCCTGTCAGTTCTGCTTGAGAGAGACCTCAATGCACTTCATCAATGTCCATAAACCCCTTTTCCATAGACCTGATCCTATCTGATCCCAGCTTCTCAAGGCTCTGGTGAAGTGCCTAGGGATACAGGAGGCTGACTTGCAGTGTGCCAAGCCTGTCAGCTGCCCGGGAAGGATGCCCCACAATTCCCATGGGGTATTTGAGGAATTTTAGGCACCACATCTCTCAGGAATTGTGCCAAAGACTCCAGAAATTCTCCATGGCTTGTATTTCATTCCTTTTTGTATTGAGGAAGAGCACCACCTCCTGATGTCTCCCTACTCAATCATTTCTAGGAGACCCTCAAATGCCACAGAATGTACAGCATTACCTTTGCTGTTCATGTGTAGAAAGAGCAATATGGCAGAGACAATATAAAGAGTTGTTATATAGGAAAACAAGACAATTTACTCACCCTGTTACACAATAAAGAGAAAATGCTCTGTGACAGCTACCAATCATCAGATAGATTCCAAATCTGTTTTACCCTGAGCCTCTTGCTATGATGCTGGACACCATTCCCACAAGCAACTGCTTTGGCTTTGGAAATACACTGACCATTTGTGCCTTTTTGTACCTTAAATATTGTCTGCCGTGGGCAGAGGTCCTCTCTTTGCAAAGAGATCACCAGTTTGGACCCCCAAACCTTCTCTAAGTCTCACTAATCCCTCGTAAAGCAATTGTTAATTGTTGGAATAAGGATTTCTGCATGTACAGTAAGCAAAGCAAAAAAAAAAAGAAAGTATACATATGTATTACGCTGACACTCTATAGGAATACAGGGTTGCATTACAAGTTACATTTTAGAACTGCACAGGTATTTATAAATTATTTTACAGTAAAATACTGGGAATCTGTTTGGGTCATGGCCAGAGGGGAGCAATTGCCATGCAGGCCTTGGAGCTGCTCTCAATAGTTTAGCAGCCCTCAGGTCACCCCTCACAGTCTGACCTCACTCCTGTGTTTCAAATACCAAAACAAACACCATCACTTGGTTTTCCACAGTGACCTTAGCTCTGCTGTCCTACTTTTTTCTAGTTCTTTTATACAGAAGTTCAAGAATATTTCCCAGTTTCTGCTTTCTCTGCTTCCCTTTTTAAGGTTACGCTGTTTGCTTACGATGCTATTTTTATTTCCCTGCTAGGATTTCATTGCAATCTCCCCTTTGTGGATTTTTTACTTGTGGCCATTTAAATTCATTTCAGGCTAGAACTTGGCATAAAAGTTCGCAGCTTCTCAGCCAGATTTGAATTACTATATTTAATCTATACTCAGCTCTTAGGCTCTTTTTTTTTTTTTTTTTAAATGAGAGTGAAGATAGAAATAATTTTGTTGTGGTTCCAAATGGTGCCATCATTCTGTACTGCTTTCAGATCTTGTCTTCATTCCACTAACTTTTCAAAAGGACATGCCAGAGCATTGGAGATGTGACTTTAGAAACGTGTTGCTTTACAATCCTTTAAAAACGGTTTAGTTCAGCATAAAACTTTGTGAAAATTAAGCATTGTGGGTGCACAAGAGTATTTTTATTGCACTCTTAGATATGGCTTGCTGAACAGCAAAGCCAGTTTTCATGTGGGCTTAAAAGAGGGCAAAAGTCTTTGTTATGCTTTGAAAAACAGATTTGCACAATTGTGTTTGTGTTAATAATTTTGGGGAATATTCAGGCAGTGCTGTGTTGGCTCTGGAGATACGAAGAAGAGGTAATGACATACAGATTTTATTAAACAAGATTAAATTGCATCGCTTAAATTTCTCTTCTCTATTTATCCATTTAAAAAACAAATGCAGTATTTAATCCAAGATGAATTCCACTGTGTAAGTCCAGCTGAGTAGTTGTTTGAGAAATATTTCTACCAAGTCAAACTTTCGTTTGCTCCAGGGTTTAGTACTACTACTATTATTATTATTATTGCTATTATTGTTGCTGTTGTTATTATTATTATTATTATTATTATTATTATTGCAACCTTTTTTATTACAGTGACCAGCAAACAGCAGAGCTACTGGTAGTACTAAATTAATGTAATTAAGGTAGTGGTTTTGATCACAGCACATGCCTAGGTGATAGAGAGATCCTGTGATGGATCCTGCAGTCTTTCACTAACTGCTGGTTAGAGACAGTTTCACCAGTCAGACTGGGCAGAGTTTTCCAACCTCTTGCCCCCAGCTGTGGGAAGTTATGGAAAATCACACCAGACCTGCATGATAGTATTTCCTCTGACTTTACAGAGCTGCTAATGATTGATTTTATAATTAGCTCTTGCATCACACCCCGATGTGATAAGCAGGAGCAGAGAGGACCCTGCGGTGCTGGTGACAAATGGGATAAGTGGCAGTGCCTGTCTGGAGAGCGAGCAGGCCCAAATCCAGCAGAGCCATGGTTGAGTCCGTCCTGACTGCCCTGCTCACCTGTGCAGGGTCCAGGCTGCTTTTTCTATGCCTTAGAAGAGGCTGCCAGAGGGGCACTAATTACTGCCCTGAATGGGGATGGAAGTAGAAGGATCATAGGAGAAAGTGTGCAAAGAGCTGCAGTAATGTGATCCATACTCAAGAATCTTTATGATGGCTATTATGGCGTATCTTGTGCTGGAAATGGGCACTGAAAAAGGCTGTTTTGCAGACAAAGTTTGAAAGAATGTCACAGATTTTTAAAACTGTGGGAAAAAACTCAAGTAAAGGGAATATGCACATTTTCCTCCAATCTTCTTGTTTGGAGCATAAGTCTTTATGGTAAAGTAACTAGATTCTTTGCAAAGCTGTTTTCTGTATTTAGTTTACCTTCCCTGAGATTGCATTTGAAATGTGTGTGTAAAAAAGCAATGATGTGTAGACTGGGAGTGTTTTAATCAATGCAATATGACAATGTATCCCCTGGTCATAAAATGGTTGCAATGTGAGAGCTCTGTAATAAGCTGCACTGTTGTACAAGGGAGTACAGAAAAGATCTTAAAAGCAGCAGTAAAAGTATTGCCTAAAAAGATAATATCCAGATTCTAAAGTAAGGTTGAGATTAAATCTGTCGGCCTAAGAGCCTGCATCTACTGAACCAAAAAGAGAAGATTCAGGTGCTGAGTTTCTCTTTTGCAAGCAGATCTTTCCACTGTAAATATGGGTAAAAGCAATTACGGAAGAAAATATGAAAAATAAAGTTTTCTTTGAGTGCTTTGCATGGAGTTAACAAATTGCTATTGCACAATAGTAACACTGCATTAATTATGTCACTATTTTTCCTTCGTGATAGATTATTGTTAGTAATTCATCACTGTAACATATTAATAGTGGTATTAGTTTTTAAACAGAACAATCATATTAGTAGCATACTTGTCATATTAGTGAAAATTAACAAAATGATGAAAAATTGCTACCAAGGCTTTGGGGCTCTAACACTGCAAGGAAATCACTTTTTTCCCAATCCAGCAGTTTTTCAATGAGCATATATTTTCTTGCAAAGATAAAGAGACTGTTTTACAGTGTTCTCTGTCCAAGCCCCAGGAGCTATTTAAAAATATTTATGCCATCCCTTTAATGCCAAATGTGTGCATTCTTTTATGAGTCTAATACTGTTATGTTCTGCCTTTTAAAAGCCTGTGTGCTGCCATTCACAACCCCTGGCATGAGGTTTGAGGCCATTAACTCCCTTTTTGTTGGGGATTGGGAGTCTGTACTGTCTGGTGAACTTCTGGAGCACAATCCAACTGCCTTTCTAAAGGATTCAGGAACATTTCTTGCGGAGCCACTTATTGTGAACTTGTCCCTTTTAGGGTCGTTGTTGAGGGGGTTTCTGTTTGTTTGGAAGGGAGGTAGCTTCAGGTCCCTCTGAGCATCCTCCTTCCCACTTATTCATCCTGACCTTTTGCCTCTCCAGCATCTTTATCTCTACCATGGGATCTCTTGCTAATATACAAAGATGATGTATAGGTTTGTCTCCAAGAGTAACAACTTGAATTAGGGAATGGGGTTAGAGAGTGGATTTCCTGCTCCTTCCCTCATGAGCATCTGGTGCCTCAGAATCAAAAAAAGAGAAAACATTGACAGAACCCTGAGAATCCTGTTTGGAACTGGAATCACTGGTTCTGCCTACTGCTTTGTGAAACCAAGAGATAAATCTTCAACCTTTTGGGTGTTTAGAAGCCAGCAAAATACAACATTTTCCCAATTTATGCATCTACTTTGGGGTAGCTGTTTTATACTAAGCAGTTTCTTCAGCTTAAATCTGGTAATTTAGGAGACAACATGAATAGATTTGATTAACAACAGAATGTCACACTAGGAAAATAAGTATTTATGGGCAAGCAATAGGCCACAACAGGCCACCTTTTATTCAATAATCACTTGAGCCCAGTCATTCAAATGCAAATTAAATTATACATTTCTTGAGTTTTCAGAATGACCATGAAGATGGCTTTATATTCTTGTCTGTGTGCAAGGTCGCTTTCTTTGACCATGTGATTCATCAGTATTTTGGAGAGTCAGAAGCACAGTCAGAACCAGAATTCCCAATATCTGTCCAACAATCCTCAGTCTGTTTTTTTCTAAAGTGTCTCTAGACAAAATCCATACTGCCACAAGCTGGAACCATCCTAGGGGAGTCAGACCACTGAACGAGCCTGCACCAACCACAGATGTGACCCCCACATACAACAGGGTTAATAGCAATGTCCTCATTGCAAAGATTAATTAATGCTTATAAACAGCTTTTATTCTCAAAACTGCTGTTGGATTAACCAGGCCAAAGCATCTGTGTGAACAAAACTATGTGCAGCTGTTACACCTGGGCTGTGCTTGGCTGAAAAAAGTTCCTCAGGAAACATCCACAGTGACGCTGGGACCAGCTTTACAGTGACCCCAAGTACATAGCCAGTGACCATCTGCCCTGAAAGCCTCCCAGTTTCTCCCATGGCAGCAAGTCTGTGTAGGGTTGGAAGTGCTGCTGAGCTCCCAGCTCTCAGGTGGGACTGGCCCCTGTCCCCACCTCTCCCACCTTTCCCACTTCTGTGTGTAGAACTCAGGCAGGCACAGCACAGCTCACACAGGGGCCACAGTGTCAGCCTGTGCCAGCCCCTGCTCTGCAGTTCCCTTTGTTGGAAACTCAGCTTTTCTCTGTGTTTTTCCTAGCAGCAGACAAGCCATGGGGAGAAGCAAGTGGCATAGGTGACCTCCCCTTGGTCTGTGAGTAATAACAGAGAAGTGAAGTTGGAATTTTAGTGTCCCTCTCCTGAAGTTTAATTTCCCAAGTATTTCTGAGCTCTTCAGGTGTTGTGCAGATGATGGCTGCAAGCAGCTGTACACTTCCAAATGAAAATCTCAGCAGTGATGTTTATAAAGTTGTGCATGTTTTGTGGCACTGATTTTAATACAAAACATTAGATTGACATCCAATCTACACGTAACATGCATTTGACTGACACGGGCATTTTTTATACATTGATGTGACATATGCCAAGCATAACAACAGCTCTGACTGACAACACAGCAAAAAAGGACTCATGTTATCCATGCTCGAGTCAGAATGTTTCCATCCTTCCCTATTTAGTGGTAGTAATTGTGCTATACATAAGAGAAGATATTTTTGGATTAATACAGCATTGGAAATTGGCCTGAGTGGCACGTAAGTCCACGGCAGAAAGAGCAAGAGGTCTTTTTAGTCTCTAAGCATTTAGAAAAGATAACATAACTAGGGCTCCAGTGAATTGGAGTTGTCAAAATTCACACCTAAGAGAAAGGGGGTGTTGGGCCTGTTGCCAGGAAACAGCATCTGGTATCACATTTCTAACAGGATGCATGCATATGAATGCAAGTGGGAGCTGCAGCATGATAAATCTATCCCAGAAACTGCACCTCCTCTCGTCTGCGTTGTGGCACCCGCCCATACAGACTTCCTTGCCCTCATTCCCTAACAATACTTTACTCAGCAGCCAGAGTTACTCAGGCAGGTCATCTGCAGGGCCAGTTACAGGTTCACCTTCCATGTGGCTGGTGCCACAGACTGTGTGCTGGGCCTGAGAGCAAGCCTGGCTTGTGGGTATTCTATTCTATTCTATTCTATTCTATTCTATTCTATTCTATTCTATTCTATTCTATTCTATTCTATTCTATTCTATTCTATTCTATTCTATTCTATTCTATTCCTATCCTATCCTGTTAATTATATTACATTTTCTTGCACAATATCTAGTTTGCTCCCTGGCTCAATTCTGAAGCCACACCAGGACATGATTGTGTGGACAGGACTGCATTAAGCTTGCCTCCCACCATTCTCCAGTCCTGCAGCACCATCCCACCTTTAATATTCTCTGTGTCTGGATGCCAGTCTCCATGGTACAGCAACCAACTCTCACAGTGCTTCAGTTCCTGAGAGCACAGACACACTCACACAGGAATAATTCTGTTGTGTGGACATGGGGGCAAGACAGAGAGCTCAGAGGAGATCCAAGGTCAGTGTGATCTTGGCCAGCTGATCCACCCTGCCCAGAGGGCAGAAGATGTATCTGGGCCTTGTTTTATTCCAGGAAGAGAGATACAGAGCTAGGAGACGGAAGAGAACAGTGGGGTAATACTGGAAGTATTATCTGTGATCGGGGCACTGAAATAGGTTGTTAGTGGAGGTTAGAAATATTCACTCTTAACTTTTCCAAGAGTGTGGAGTTTCTTTGGAGAACAAAAATCTCTGGAATATATTGGGGTAAAGCCAGACAAAATCTTGACTGGAAATTCCGGCCTCTGGACAGTCTTGCAGTGATGATCTGAGCAGACATCCAAGGACTCTGGGAATATCTGGTGTCCTGACAAAATTCCCAGGACTTCCTCATGATGTGATACTAAAATTGTAATAATCAATATTGAATGGACACTGTGTTACTTAGTTTTCATAAATATTTTGTAGTTCATCAAATTAAGGAACACACTCAAAAAGTAAAACCTGAATAAATAACAGGATCTTATTCTGGGCACTCAGTCTATATCATCTCAGCACAGTTTTCACAGACCTTGTTTGTAAACACCATTTCTGTTCACTCTCAGAATGGACCATAATGCAAGAAATTAAGATTTCTTCATTATTGCCTTCTTTTTTTCATTAATTACCAGCAATATTTGTCTTTGTTCTACAGTTTAAGTGATTTCATACTTTTATATATGGAAATTTGTTAAAATTTAAACTGCCTGACAACATTAAAATTGAGGCAGACAAGCAGATTTAGGAACTGGCAATGTAAAGGCCCTTTCCTGAAAAAGTAAGAATTTCCTTTCTAAAAGACAGTGTCCCCCTGGCTTCCCCAGTTAGGAGAGTGGCTGCTGAATGGTAAAATCTGGTCATGTAGAGTTTTAGTTGACCAGGTAGGTGTTGGTCCAGAGTAACACAGAGGAAAAGTTGGATAACAGAGATACACAATAAGTTAATATTCTCACAAATTATTTCTCCCCTTGTGTTTAAAATGCCTTTCATTTCAGATGGCCTTTGGCACTATAACTGTTCTGTGGCTAAATAGCTAATTCCTTTTGTAACATGTCATTGCTGTGTCTCTGTATGACTGTTATATTTATTTTTAAGCAAGGCCTTGGCAGACCCATTTGTTTTATTTATGGTTTTATTGCTAATTTTAATCACATTAACCTTGTATATATGTAATCTCTTAAACTGTGCTTTGTAGTAAAGCACTGGGGTGCTCTTGGGCAGCAGGTTTTACTGGCATATTTACTGTTTTTCAGGCATATTGTCTGAAGAGACAATTCACCATATATCATGATTATTCCCATCACATCTGAAATCAGGTTATCTGGCTTTTTTTAAAAATGGGCTTATTTACATGACTGTTAACAAGAAAGTTCAAACAAAAGGATTTTTGAATGGAGAATCATCAATTTGAGTTAGAATCTGTCTCCGTTGCTTGGTACTGCTGGTCACTTGGTTTAGGATTCAGTCCTATAAGAACTCATTTATTTGGGTCGTTCAGTATCTTCTAGGATCTGCTGTCTTACTGGAAGATTCCTAACACTGATTTGAAAAAGCACTTAATATAAAAACCTGAGAGGAAATTTTAGTGTAGAATTTACCTCTTCAGTGTCATTCACAAAGCTGTTGTCACATGCAAGTTAATTGTAACTGCTAAATATTCTCTTTATTCTTCATATTTACTCACAAGAAACTTCTGCACAGACAGATATCAAAGATCTCATATCAGCTGAAGAAATTTGCTAAGTTTTCAATTGCAAGTTTGCAAAACAACGGGTGTATTGCAATTAGAAAAAAATGTCCAGTGTTCAGTTTTCATAATGCATTTAATAAAATATTTTGAAGTAATTAATAATTGATAGGTTTTTAATATGCTGCCTTCTTGGCAATTGTCAGCAACAATCTGTATCACTTACTAGGAAGAAGTAGGACAACTAATTTTTAGTGCACATGAAAATGGCAAATTAGAACAGGGAGCATATCCAGAAGTTCTGTGTTATGGTGAGTAAATAAATTTCCTTGTAGGCATGTTAAATTAAAACAATAGTGGAATGGAATTCATGTATCTTATTCCACATAGATGTTTTTACAGCCTGCTGTGATTTTTTAAATTGTGCCCACAACAATATTAGTTATCAAGAGCCTTTTAATTAATTACAATAAATTAATCATGAAGGTTTTCTTCTTTAAATCAGCTTTACAGGTCTGTTGCTTTAATTTTCTGAAGTGCCAGTTCTGGATGGACAAGCCATATTACCAGATTTTTTTTCCCAGATTTTCCCTCTGTTTTGTGTTATTTTGGCTGATTTTGTCTGCCAGAGGGTACAGAAGAGCTTTATCTTTCAGAGGGATAGAGATGCTAAGAAGCAAGAATATCCCAAAGTGGGTAAGGCTGTGTGCTACATTCCAGTCTCCCTCAGCTCTCATATCAGCACAACTAAAAGTATGGGCCTGCTAAGATCTTATATCAACGTGTTGTTTGTGAAAATGAGAGATTAACAAAAACATGGCATAGTGACCCCTCAAATCAACATTGTGTTTGAGGATATTTTATTGTGCCCTGTGTGGCTTCTCTAAAAATGTAAATTAGCTGGAGATGTGTAAAAATGCAGCAAAACAGAAAAACCTGCTGGGGAGTGGGTGGCAAGAGGCCACAAATAAAAGCAAGCTTTACCATTGCAATTACCTTGATTTCTTTTGGAAAAGAAGTACATGAGCAAAAAAAAAAAATAGTTCTCCAAAGAAACTTCTAATTCTTTGTAAACAAAAATTGCCTTTGGATAATGCTCCACTTGAATTGTCAGTACAAGTTTGGAATTGAGAACTTAAGTCTCTGGTTTACTTGCAGAAACTTCTTTGTGTTTTAAATTTGTCCAATCCTTAGGTTCAGGTCATTCTTAAAACTTGAATGTGATCTTATTTATGAAGACTTATTAATACTAAAAAAATGTGCAAGTAAAGAGAAACTTTTTGAGTCTCTGTTGCACAAGACAAATACAAGAGCTAAAGATAGAATCTCCTGCTGACCTCCAGGCTGTGGTGCCTTGATCTACCACCAGGGAGGGGCCATGTATTAACCAGTGCAAAATCCAAACTGGGAGGGGACAGTCTGCACCTTTGGCTTTTGCAGTCTGAAATGCAGAGGATTATTTAAAGTCTCACACACAGCTCTCAGCAAACTTCTGTCTCTTTGCAGAAGATGCTGATACATATGACTGCACAAAAAATTGCATATCATGTGGAAATCCACTGTGGTTGTGATTTGTGTCCAAATGAGGACTCATTAGTCAATCAGAGTTAATTTTATGTGTAACTCCAGGTAGGGTTTAGCTTTTGTGTTTGGAAATTCTAGTTACTCTAACTCCTGTGTCGTACCAGATACTTAATCAAAAGTAGTCACATTTCCAGCCGCAGACCACATGTAGCACACCAGAAACACTGTCTTATGGTTGATTCTGACAAATAAATTCAGCCACTTGGAAAAAGCATTTGGGGGGGTGGAAAACATTCTGGATGGCAAAGAATTATTTAGGTTAGTCAGCACTACAGAGCATTGCAGAGATGTTCAGTGTGACCTAATAAGCTGCACAATGGCAGCCAAATTCAGCAATGGCAGCCAAATTCAGCGTTGACAAATATGAAAATACACATATTGGAAGGAACAGATTGAATTGCTCATGCACATTGCTGGCTTCTAAATTAACTATAACAACTTGGGAAAAGGACCTGAGGGTCACTGCGGGCAGCTCAATTAAACATCTGATCAATGAGCAGTGGAGGTTAAAAAAGCAAACAAAATGTGAGAATGTAGAAAGAATGGGATGGAAAACAATGACAATATTGTAATTCTGCAATTATACACATTGTTGGCACACTCTGCCCAAATACAATATTCATGTCTGGTCATGCAATCTTAAAATATGTAGAGGAAATAGAAGAAGCCCTAAGTTAGGCAACAGAAGGCAACAGAGACAAGGAGAAACCTCCATATTAAGAGAGATTTAAAAGATGAGAAGTGTTCAGTTGGAAGAGGAAATTAATAAGTGGGGACATGATAGAGAGATATAAAATAATTAATGGTATGGAGAAGGTCAATTGAATGCTCCTATTTACTCTTCCCCATAATGTAAGAACAAAGTGACATCCATTAAATTGAAAAGAAACAAATTTAAAACTGATAAAAAGAAATACTTTTTTTACACAATGCATAATTAGCCTGTTGAACTCACTGCAACAAGCTATCATTATGCCCAAGAGCTTAGTAGGATTCAAAAAGGATTATACACTTATTTGGATAATGAGAGCGCCCAGGGATACCTTAGATAGGATAAAAATGGTTGGGGGTGGAGATGTATGAACCCTCATGCTTCAGGGCATAAACCAATCATTAGCTGTCTGGGATTAGGAAGAAACTTCCCCTATGAGCAAATTATTCAATAATTGTCCATTATGGGTTTTCTTGCAAATTTCACTGAAGCATCTGGTCCTGGCCACTCACTGTAGAGACAGAGCACTGGACCGCTGATATGATCCAGTGTGGAATTTCCATTTCCCAGACTGCCATGTGTGTTTGCCATGAGGCTGGGAAAGCCATCTCTGCTCCAAAAGGGATGGTTCCCTCTGTTCTGTGACCTCCCTGCTGCCTGGCAATTACTGTGCAGTTACTTATGTATTTATTTGTGACACAGACAGGCCAGGATCAAGTTCCATCTCTGGGAGAGGACAGCTTTTCCATTTGAAATGCACCAAGCCCGGCTTGCGCGGAGCTGTCTGACGCCAACATGTGAGAGCGTTTTATCCTTCAAAGTTCTGGAAAGCCTTTTGTGAGACTCACTGATAGTCAAAAGAGCATGTGATTCTACTGAAGTGTTATTATATCTATTTTGTTTTTTATTTTGTTCCTTTTGATAGTTCACTTGACAGTTTCTTCTCCTTTTTTCACTTGCTCCACAAGTGGGAAATACACCCTGAAACAATGTCTTAAGGAAGCAGTATTCCAGTCTTGTATTGTACTAGTACTGTAACAATCCAGGTTAGATTATTCTAGGAAGGAACCTTAATTTACCCATCCTGGAAAATCAGTCAGATACTCAGTTACTTCCTGGGGGTGCTTTGCCTGTAGCAAAGACAAGTAAACCTGCCAATTTTTCCTACTGTGTAATATATTAAAAATGAGATGCCATTGAGATACTTTTGCATCTATTATCACTTTATGGTTTGTTCTCTGCCATTTACCCTGTTTTTAATTCATTCATTGCATCTTATGATCAAGTTTTACTATTACTATTTAGTTTTACTATTTTACTATTACCATCTAGGGGTTTTTTACTATCACTTTTTTTTCTACTATTACTATCTACTATTTTACTATTACTATATAGTTTTACTATTACTCTTATTTACTATCAAGTTTTACTGTACCATTTTACTACATAAAAAGCTGCAACAAAGAGAGTGTCAGATGAAGATGGAATTTCTGCATTAAACCATGTGTGTACATGATGCAGAACCAGTGTCATCATTTTGGAATATCCCTTTCTTCATTTGAGACTTACCACCAACATCTGGAGATCTCATCTACACACCTCTTTCCCTATGAGTAGTGCTGATAAAATCCAGTAGGTCAAATAATCACTAAATGCAATCTAAACTGCCTTGTTTAATTGTCAGGATTCATTGGAAGTTTTTATGGTACTGTGACCTGACAGTATTGAAAACAAAAGGATAAAAATGCCTCAAAGACAAACTGTTTGTGGAGAAAGGAGTCAACAGTGGAGAAAGTAAAGCAAGGTAAATTAATCCAAGGGAGTAAATTCCTAAAGTCAACAGAAAAACAACCTTAAAATATGTAATTGTTTCATTGTGCTGGACAAAAACCATCCTTAAACCACACAATTATAAAACTATGTTCCACACAAGAACATAAATATATTTAAATCCAGTTCATGGAAAACAGACAGAAAGAGTACTTCTAATGTTCAAATGGCTTTTATGTTTTACACCCAACAGAATGGTTTAAAGGTTTTTAAGCTTGCTTAGAGTTTGCAAAATTTGGAATAAGATTTTCATGCAGCAAAAAAATGTTTTCCTCATATGTAATATATTAGTCTGCACTATTTGTATATGCGTTTTAATGATATGTTTGCCTTAAATAATAATAGCACCCAATCTGATTTTGAAACCGTAGGAGCCCTTAGGAGATATAGCCAGTGTTTATCAATCTATAAGTAGCAGATGCAATTTCAGATGGAATATAATGGAGAAAATGAATGATGAAGCTAAGTGCAAGGATCAGCACTTCCAGAAAGCCTCATGAATAATGACAACTAGGTTGGAAGCTGTAGAAAAGTATATCCAGGGAGACCAGCTGGACTGAGTTAACAAATACTTTACAAGAAACTTTCTGAGCATTTGGGTTGAATTCAGGTGTAGTTAGCAGTTAGAGGAGGAGTTAGAGGAGTTACTATCCAACAAGTCTGTCTGTGGCCCAGATTAAGTGAGTTTTCTGGGTTTGATCCAATTCCTGTCTCCCCAGTATTCATACTGCAGGAATTACCATTGGAGTGATCCAGGTTAGCATCCTTGCTGAAAGTCTCACACAGGTATGGACTGAGTGGGCACAGGAATGAACAGAGCTGGCAGCCTCATGTGGGCTCCTCTGGGTCATGCTGGCAGCTCTGCAGAAGGGAACAAACAGAGTTCCTGCCTATGCTCTATCACTTACAGATAGATGGAGGTCATCAGCCTCCAGGGATGCCAATCAGGGCCTTTTCTCAGTCTGGATTTCCCATTTACAGCTGGTATTCCTTGCTCCTAAAAGCTGTGGATTGTTGGAGGGCTTCAGGTATTCACAGGAGCAAAGTATCAGGAAATACAGGCAATACAGAATAAAAAAATATTTCATATTTGTTTCCTTGAAAAAGGAAACTGTTGTGGAAACTGTTTGTGACACTGTTGAACAGCCTTTATTGCAATTGCTGAAGTCAATATAGTCCTCAAAGGGATTTTTGCTGTGAAAGCCTCAGGTCTGTGCCTGTCAGGGGGCACAAACGATTCTGGTATTGAAACCACCTTTACGGCAAGGATGTAAAGTAAGTGAAGGTCACTGCAGTGTAGTTTTAGAACAGTGGTTTTAAAACTTTGTCCTTCAGATGAGGCCCTTCTTTAATGCACAGTTACACCGGCCCAAGCTACTGATTCTGTGGCATTAGCAAAAATTTTTCTTAGAAGATGTTCCACCCCCTGATCACCACTCATGCAGGCCTGAGAGCTCTCCTGTGACAGCTGAGGATCAGGGCCACTGTGGTGCTGGGTTTTGGATTCTTCCCTAAAAAGTACAGTTAAATGTATTAGAATAGATATAGAAAGAAAATCTCATCTATGAGACCTGAAAATGCACTGTGTAAAACTCTATTTAAAAAGTAGTCACATAAAGACTCATTGCTACAGCATATTTTCTTCATTATTTCTGCCTCATTGTATGTGAAACTATATTAGTATAATGAAGTGAGAAATAGTAGGATATTGGATAGTATATTTCCTGCCTAGCAATTTTAGAGAATTTAGCTCAAGGCAAGAGAAAATTCAGCCTTTCTGCACTGGAGAATAAACAAAAACCTGTTACAGAAATAAAAGTGTCAGTAAGAAATCAGGTGGTCTCTCCACATTGCATCATCGCATTTCTTACCATGGCTTTAGAGAGACCTGCTTAGGGTTTGGTTTGGTTTGGTTTGATTTGGTTCAGTTTTCAAAACACTCAGGTTTGTTACACATTTATGTGTAACTTTCTGTTTATATAGAACAGGGACATTTGAGGTGTGGAATAATCAAGCTGCCATTTATCAAACTTGAATGTCAGAGGAACAGTGCAAAGCTTCCTGCTTTATGACTTCAAGTCCCCTAGATCCCAATTAAGAAAAAATTATTTCTTTTCCTCTCTTTTCAGCCCCCATGCTTTATTTTTCTTATTCTCTCTGTAAGATATCTGATATTTCAAAAATTGCTGTTCCTTTTCCTTCTTATCGATGTTCTCTTTGGTGTGCCATTAGTCAATGTTCAAACACAGAATTCTTCCTAAACATAAATAGTAAACTCTTCACAGTTTTGTTTGTCAGCTATTTCACTTGCTTAGGTACATAGAGAAATCTTAAGCTATCAGGGAGAGGAGGATCCCAAAGCCAGAGATACCAACACTTGCATTTAACAGTAGAAAAATACAGGTCTCCAAAATGCAGCAACCGAATCACCAAATTACTGATAATTGCAAAATTATCTAGAAAATTACAAAAAAAAAAAAAGTTACAAAACAGCAGAGGATCAGTGCTGCTGGATGAATATTAGTGGATAGCAGTCTCACTTCTAGCAGAGATACCTTGTACTCTTTTACATAAGCTATTTTTAATGTATAGCACTGGTAGACACTCTCTTCAGCAGACTTACTTAATAGGTTTAGGTCAGAGACTTTCAGCAGCTGGGGTTGAGAGATTTTGTAACTTAGGAAGTTTAATAGTTCACCAGGTATTTGTTTAAAATACCTTTTCCCTTTAGCAAGCTTTAGCATAAAACCAAAAATCTATTCTTAAAATGGTGGACTTTCTACATTCCACTTCTACAATGGAAGTTTCTCCATTATTGGGAAAAGGTAAAATGTCCATAAAATGATACTCCTAAATTCTGATATTCTTAAATGTTAAATGCACTGACTTTGTGCTGAATCTTTGGCTTTGCCAAGTGAAGGCAGTGCACCTAGAAAAACACACAGACCTAAATAGCCCTTTTAACTTGAAAGCTCAGAGTTTATATTATTAAGTATACAAAATAAATTTATAGTATTCAGAAACCAGTAAGGCAAATAGCCCATGTCAGAGGTTGAAGTGAGATTATTTTATTCCACTTCCAAGTTCTGTCTCCAGACCATGATGTCCACCAAAGCTGCTTTGTGAACCTGGACTCCTTTCAAATTGCCTGCTGATCTTTGGAAGTTCATCCTCTTTCCTTTCCAGCCCTTTTTGCCCTTCAAAGAGAGATCCAAGAGTTGCTGGAACTGGGTCTCCTCTACTTCACTTTCCTACTGCTGGATATTTGCCCCCCTAATTCCAGTTCAGACTGCTGCAATAAGACAAGGCCAACAAGAGCTCCCACTGCATGAAACTGCAATCACTGTCATAGCTTTGGGCGACTGAAAAGATGTAAAAAAGGCTGCTCCTGCAGGTGGAAACCACAAGGACTAAGGAGTGCTCCTGTGACATTGCTTTTCCCCTGCCATTTATTGCAAAGAAGAAACACCAAGATACCCTCATCCAAGGACTTCCCACTTACTGCTGCTTAAGGATGTGTTTGGAGAAAAGAAAATTATCCTAATGAAAGGCAGCTTCCAGCCCTGCACATCAAACTTCATTAAGTGACATTTAAACAGTTGCCTATCTTTCCTACAAACTGCCATTTATTTTCACTCTGTTACAGTTTGCTCTGTATTACAGCACAGTTAGCAGTTACTTCACTGTTTGGATCTGTCACTTGCAGTTCCTTGGTGAATTCACAACATATGTTGTATCAAAATCCCTTTGTTTTACCTTTAAGCCCAAATGAAACTATTTTAAACAAAATTTCCCAGTACAGATGCCAGGCTATTTTATTTTTTCAATTGTGGCCAAAGAATAGTACTTCAGCAGTTTTGTTTTCCAAACTCCATGCTTTGCATGTATCTCAGAAAGCAAACTTGTCCTATTGATCAGGTGATCAGTTTTGCTGGAAAAAGTTTCAGCCTTCAGCTAAGGCTTTCTTTTCTATCAAGAGCTCTCCTGTGAACTGAGTTTTCTTTCTGATAATTTTTCAAATTTTTCTATATGACATTTCTGTATTTTCCTCCTAACTCAATCATCCTATCTTTGTTGCAGGAATAAGAGCTGTAATATATTCTCTTGTTTGCCACAAAGCAAGCACAGATTCAACTAAGATGTGACAACCAGCAAGCTTTCTTATCTACAGAGAGGGTCATCTGTTGTGCTTAAGAATATGGTGCAAATGATTGTACCAGTATATTGCTAATGCTTAAATCTACATTTCTATGTAAAATTAATTTTCTCTTTTGTCTGTAGTTGCAACTTGGAACGCCTTCCTTATATGCACTATAAAATGTTAATAGCAAAATTTAGTGTGACTTTATGACTGTGGTGTCATTTTTCTCAGCTTGATCAGCTCTTTCAAATGGCATCATTATGATCAAAGTTGTTTACAGTAATAAAGCAAGAATAGTTCCAATAAAATAGTAGGTGCCTTTACAGTTAAAGAGTAGCTGGCATTTAAGAACACGGCAGCTCCTCATTCTGTGGGTGCAGAATCATACAAGTTCACAATATAATAGAGTTAATGCATGTAATTACAAGATTGCCCCCCTCAGGATTTGAGGGCATTGAAAGAGACAACAGGAAATACATTATGAATCTGAAAGGGGGAAAAGTAGCAAAATTACATATATATTGCCTGTGGAAGGAGAAACAACTGCATTGAAGCTTTGAAGACTCCAAAACTGTGGATTACTCTAATGCACCATTATTGTTCACCAGTAATTTATCACCAGCTACTGACTTCTGAGAATAAATTGGTGACACTTAAAGGTGCATTTATAAATATTTAACTAATGTTACAAGATTGATAGAAATTACTTCAAATCTAAGTTATTGTAGGTATGTTTCAATATGTGGAAACATATATGGGTGATGTTTCAAAAGATGTTTAAGAAATTATGGTTAACTACCAGCTGTAAACTTTAAAGCTCTGGGACATAGGAAATAATTTATAAAGCAAGGGTTTCTATAAAATCCTTAAAGAAACTTTGTAGCATTAAGAAAATAATCAGTAATGATGCTTTAAGCTGTTTCCACCTTACAGCTTGGATGTGGTGCAGTTCCATAACCTGCTGGGAAAACAGCTCAGCTGGGAGAAAAAGCTACAAGACACCTCACGGGGGGGTTGGAAGCTGCTCAGGACAGTAATAGTGATATTTGCTTGGTTAACAGTGATAAGTGGCAAAGCTGGGATCAAGGTTAAACAAGTGAAACCTCGCTTGGAATGTTCATATCCTTTGCAGAAATTTATTGGCAAAGGTTTTACCTGGGACAGTAACAAGTAAATCCCAGACTGATGGTTGCTCTCCTACAGTGAAATCTGGTAGCAGTACTGATTCCATTTGAAGGCTGTACTTCAAGATTGCAGTTCCCCGACAGAGAACTGAGGATGTGATTGATTTACATGACAGTGTTTTAACTGAGAACACCATAAAATAATTCAAAACCAGTTTGACATCTTGGAAGACAACCTTATATTAAGAAACGTCAAGATTGTAGAGCACAGAAAGAGAAGCCCATGATATATTTTTTCAATGAATACCAGAAGTGGTGGGGATGCCTACCTATAAAACTCCTGAACAATGTGTTGCAGCACATTGTATCCTTGGAAAGGCCAATCAAGTAGCACATTATATGGTACTTGTGAAATGTTGCAAGTCTTGGAATGAGGAACAGAAATTTGAAACAGGCATATAAATCTGAGTCAGGCTGTTAGGGTTGAAGAATTTTCTTTTATCTGGATTACCCTGCTGCTCTTATTTGATGTTGAAAGGTGTTTATAACTGTTAAACTGGGAATGAAAAATGTAAGCCAAGATAATGTGGTGTCACATTCACCCAGGAAGGCTCATTGAGGAAATCAAAGTTGTCTTTGACTCACGGGATAAGAGAGGGAGATCTGTGCCTGGACAGGAGCAGATTCCCATGTTTTAACAGGAAGAACAGCCTTGCTAAAATGATTGCCTTATGTTTTCTCATGGTAAACTACATCCTTATTACATAATTGATTTTTGAAAATGTACAGGGCTGCCTTGTCTTTTAATCTTACAGATGTTGAATGAATTTTCCCAGCCTTTTAAAGCACTTTTAATCACTTGAGACTCATGTCTACAGGGTATGTAACACTGTGGTTACACCACACACTGCCAGACAAACAGAATTACTTTGGCTTCATCCTTCCTATGCAAAGAGAGAACAAATTCAGTTCTGAACCTTTAGATGCTCATTATGAGACAGACTTACACAAATTATTGTCTGTACACATGGTTGGCAGTTCTACCAAAATCAAGAGAGTTGCAATGCAGGGAGGTAAATATTTGCATAAATCTTAGCAAGATTTGGATCATAATAGCAAACTCACATTTAAGTTTTGTTTTAAACAAAGCCCCCTGATTTCATAAAGAATTTTATCCACAGAAGGAAACATCCAGTATGGTGGACTTCTCAGGTAGTACCTGATGTAGTTACACAGAGCAGTGAGAAACACAGAGCTCCAAGATCTAGTTTTTCATTCCTTTTTCCCTGCTGTGCTCTCTCTCTTTTTTTTCTTCTTCCCCCTTCCCCTTCTTCTGGCTTGCACAAGGGTGGAACAAAGGAGCATAAACTGATCTATCCTTTTCAGACTGGGAGGTTTTGCAGTTTTATTACAGGACAAAATTCTTATGAACAGCTCAAACTGGAAATACTCTTTCATAGGGAGAAAAGTATTTAAAAGTTTGCCTGCCATGCCTGGTAAGGCCAGACCTGCACTATTTGAATAAGCCCCAATCTTGCAGTTGCCTGAGTTCATTGTCATCCAGAGCTACAGCCCAAGATGGAGCTGCTCCAGGCTTTGCAAACCTATTACAAGCATAGGTGAGTTACTATCATCAAATTGGAGTGTCCATTAAAACTTCAAAGGAGAAGCTTGATCTAAGTTTTCCTTCTCATAATGTGTAGTACTTGTTACAGTGACAGATTTATTAAGCTGCTCTCATTTTATATGTTGAATCTAGTGTAGGGTCATGGAACATATTAAGGTTTCGACCAACAGTAAAAAGATGAAATTTTCATATTTTGCTATTCATGACCTTGGGACTACCTAAAATGGCAGCCACCTTTAATTCATTTAATGCACTTGTGCCTAAGCACATCTGTACTTTCCCTCTATTCATGTTTCAAGAGACAAAAAAACCATGAAAAGATGAATGTGGAGTGGTTTTAGGAGGCATTTTAAAAGCCAGGCACTATGCTAGGCCAAAAAATGAGAGACCTTACCATGTAAAATAGTCTTACACGCAGCTAGTAATGCTATAAATTGAGGAGAAAAAAATTCATAATTCAGTAAATTAAGTTTGAGTGCTTTGTCCTACCCTGAACTAAGTCTGTCTCAGTGCTGCATATTAAAGACCTGTAATGTGTGCCTGAGAAGTCAATGTTAAAACAGTGAGGTTTTGCACATCCTTTAGTGCTGCATTGGTATCTGCTCTAACGTTACCAACGAGCTCAGCACAGCAAATCAGTTCATTTTCCCTGATGGCACTGACCAGAGCTGCAGAGCACAGGAGAGAAGTGCTTACATTGCTTACAGTGGTGTAATGTAGAAAAAACTAACCAACCAAGACAGAACCAACTGGATTTCTTCCTTTCTTTGGTTCTTCATGGTACCTAACACTCAATAACAAGGTTGTTTCTGCTTAAAGAAACTAAAACATTTACAAGGGTTGCAAACCCCATCTAGTTTATGGAATAACCAGTCTGTCTTGAGCTGCTCCATTCAGAGAAGTTCTTACTTATCGTCACAGAAGATCCTGCTCTCACCTCACGTGACATAGGGTAATTGTTTTTTAAACTAAGGAGTTATACTGGATTCACAATAATGTAACTGAGTAGAGTATGAGCATGAATTTGTGTCTTACTCAGTTTTTACATGTAGTTTTCAAAGTTTTGTTTTCACATGATTTACCAGACTGGGAGGGCCAGTGGTATAAATGTGGCAGGCAACAGGGAAATATTCATCCTCCTGATATTTGATAATAGCTGAGAACACTGTCCCAGTGAGGAGGTCAGTATTCCAAAGCTTCCTGCAAAATCCATGTGGAAAGACAGGCTCCTCTGGAGACTACCTGAATCTGGCTTCTGCTCTGAACTGCTCAATGAAGGGTCCTTTCACTCAGCTCATTTATAGGGACATTGCCTTCCCCCCAGTACACATCAGGTGCCTAAATTTGCATGGAGGGGAGTGACCTTCCTGGAAAATCTATTTTGTGGATGGATTTTTGTGCATAGACTTCATGAGGAGTGGAAAAAGCTTTTTATTTGGGGGGTTTAATTTGGACTGCTGTACAACTGTATTTAAATCTTTTTGCAAAGAACAACCTCTTGCCTACTGTCCTAAAGAATTTATTTGTTTTCATGAGTTTGTCTCAACCTTCAAGTTATTGTAACAGTTTTGTGTATTTAATATACAGTGTGTGTTAATATCACGGACAGTTTTATAACAGCATTATAACTTACACCATTCCCTCCAGCTTTTTATGGACATCTACGCTTCTGCATTAAACTACTGTAGCTTGTGGAATTTACAATAGAAATCAAGAATGAAGCCTGATGAAAAGCCTTTTAAATTGTGGTGTAGACATCCACTGCATCCACCTTGCAAAAGGACTAAAATGAAGAGAACTCTTATGTGATAATTTCTAGCAGGAGTACAGGATTACCATCCCTCTAGACAAACCATAAAGGAAAAATGTTTGTGGTACAGTAGGAAGGCTAACTTCATCTTTTTATTTGAAGTCAAGTTTAATTATTTATGTTTTCTGAGGAAAATAAAAGCAGAATGGTAACTATGCATTCTTAGTTCAATGGAGGGCTTATTTTAGATTTTGTAGCATTAAAATATAACCAGTATATCTTATCTAGGGAAATAAAAGCAGAAGAGACCAAATAGATATGCAGAAACACAGACAGACACCTTACTCCTGCAAAAAATGGAGCTAAACAGTGAGGAATTTTATAATCATAGCATGATCTAATTACTTATTGTACTTTGAAGATATATTAATTCTTAATTTGAGAACTGCTATATCAATTTTAGTGTAAGCTATATGCAAGTAATGAAAGTTCTTATTATAGTACCAAGCAAAAAGAAAAGACACTAAAAAAAGCTGGGATGTTCTTTTTACATTAGAAATGCTCTGAATTTCTACTGAAAAATATAATGGATGGCACAAATTATACTTCACATTATCAGTAAATACTACCATAACCTCACCATGAGGCAGCACAGGTTGTCATATCCAGTTACTATTTTGTTAGGAAATAAATGACTTCTGGTTATCATGGGCTGGTGTGACATGACAGTGTAAAATCATATCCCAGCCTATGGTGAGCAAGATGATAACATATGTCACCACTCCACTAAACCTGTGAAAATCCCTTGGAATTTCTATTTATTAAACCTCATGTTCACCACTCTGTATAGTGGCTTCTTCTGTATAGGGCTTCTTCCCTGGTTACAGTGCAGCACTGCTGACTCTTAATTGCTCCTGTGGATTCCATTTCAATAGCAATCAACCTTAAACAGAGCAGTGAAAACTCTCCTTAAAGAAATGCTCTGAACATTCTTCAGAAGGGCTGGTGTGCTGCTGAATTACCTCAAGGACGGCTCCTTAGCCACCTGTGTCACTGCTTGCAGGCTATGAATTCAGTTATATTTAGCTCACAATTAAAGCACAGCTGACCCATACTAAAAGTCCATTACCTGCATTTAGGCTCTATTTACCTAACAGTTCTTCTCCTCTCTATCACTCACTCTCAGTTTAGTCATCTCTGTCTTAACTACAGATGTTCTTAATCATGAATTCCTTAATCAGGAATTATCATCCTGAGGAAACACTTAGAGGAAAATTACGATTAAAGTCTCAATGTACTAGGTAACAGCGATTCCTGCAGAACAGTCTTTGCAAAGCAAAAAAAGCAAACTGAAAAATTTATCTCAAGAGTTTAAGATCTCTGAGTTAATATAAATGTCCAATCTCTTTTTTTACTTTTGCCAAACTAACAACCCACTGCAACAAGCTCTACATTGTTTGAGGAGTATGTCCTCTGCTTTAAATTTCCCTGAGTGTTCTTTTCATATGATAAGATCCTAACTATCCTTATCAAGATATTATTTCATGGCTTTTTATCATTTCTACCATGCTTCTGTGAAACTGGTGATGCCAGTTGTTCCAGTCTATCCTCTTTATCCTTTGCATTTTTGCCAGAGAGAACTGAGCTGCTTCTATTTCTGCAAACCTTCTGTTTGCAGCTGGTGACCAGGATTGCACATGGTATTTGAAATGCAGAGGACAACCAATTTAATGACACTAAAGATTTTTTCATATTATTCTTCCTTCCTGTACCAAAATAGAATAGCAAAATTTTCTACTATAGCTGCATGCCAAATGGAGGAGTTTATTGCACTCTTGACAATGCTCTCTAGGTCGTTTTCCTTTGATACAATTAATTTAGAACTTACTAAGGTGTAAAAATAGATTTTAAAAACCCCAACCTTGTAAATTACATTAATTTGTATATATCAACATGGAACTTAATCTGCCATCAGACTGATCATTCACCTAACTTGTTTATTTTCTTCTGAAGTTTCTTATTACCCTCTCCAGATTTGATTAACCTGAATAATTTTGTGTCACCTGCAAATTTTATCACCTCAATGCTCATCCCTTTTTCCAGTTCATTAAAAAAATATATTAAACTATACCACTCCTGCTGCAGAATATCACAGACTTGATGTCAAATTTTACTGTGGTGAAAACAGAGAATTCATTTATTCCTCTTTTTTATAGCTCCTACTTGGATTGATCCATGACAAAAATTAAATTAAATATTTTTGACTGATACAGGAAGTTTGTTGGACATGAAATTTCTGGTTTTGTTTCCAGCTCTCTGACTGTTTAATATCCTCAAATTTCCTGAAGGTTTGAAAGGTTAGACTTAAATGACAGTTTACATTTATCTGTATTTTTATGACATATTCAATGAGTTCTAATAGATAAATGGGTAAAAGGATGCCCTGATATAGATGGAAAGCCAGAAAGACAATTTTTATTTACCAGATGAGGTTAGTTTAGATGTAGAGCTCTTTGAGCTCAATATGAAGAATGGAAATATTTTTACACAAAGGAGTCCTTTTACAAGGAGTCTCTACCTCATTGCTGGATTATCTGCTGCATACAAAATACTGACAGAAAAATTCTTATGAAATTCTTATGAATCGAAAACCAGACAAACCAAACAACAGATGGGACTGGTTGAATCTTTGGTGAAGCTTTGAATTTCCAGACCACTGAACTAACTCCATTTGAAGATGGTCTTTCGAAACCTCTGCGATGCTTTGATACATTTATAAAATGTATACCGAGTGCCTCTTCTTTGTGCATAGATTTAGTTCAGTCATATATGTCCAGCAATAAATGCAAACTGTCAGAATTTCAAGACATCATCAACTGGATGCACTTCATGAAGAAGTGAGAGAGGTGATAAATCCACCATTGACTGATCTGACCTGTAACAACTCAGTTCTTTGTCTCAGTGTAGTTAAACCCCGAAGACATGATTTTGTGGGTGAGAATGTGGGAAATGCTTTAATGGGAACTAATGCCTCATTATTTTTTCCAGTAAATTCATAGAATGAAGTACTAATTAAATCATTAAACCCTTGTGCTCCTCTGTACAGCCTACCTTTTTTCATAATACAAATCATGACATTGTTTCAACAATGGGACTTGAAATATATTTTAAGAAATGTTTCTCCCATTGTTGCACATTAGACATGTTTTATGGCCTGTTAGTGTTTAGAGTTTGAAGAAGAGACTTCTCACTTCTTCCAAAGCAACAGAAGGGACATCTTGAAATTGAACAGGAAATGTTTATGACTTAGAGAAGCATGTGCTACCAGCACCAACTTTAAGAGGTGTCAGATATTTCTGGTGATGAAAATCTTTGTCTAAGGTGAAATGGGCTACATTCTGTTTCTTTTATTTCAAAGATGAGATGGATTTGAAAAAACCTACCTGGCTCCTTGATGCAAGGACTCGCCACATGAGATAATCTCCAGCACATTACTATTGGCACGCAGATCTTTCACCCTTTTTTCTCCATGCATTACAGAAAATATTAAATCAGTTTGGTGTCCATAAAAACTTTTGATCCTAGGAACAGCCTAGGGTACTATCATTATCTTCAGGAGAACCATTTGTAGATCTTCAGTAGGTAGCACTAATTTAATTTCTTTGCTAGAGAAAAAGTGGCTGATTTTCTAGATCAATATTTGATTGAATATGTTTGAAATGTCAGCAGATAAAGGCCCCTTTTTCTGGCCCAAAGAGTTTTTGAACCACAGAGGTATACTGTTCTAGCTCCCCTGGGATCTGACTGCAAGGAGGTCTCAAAGATCTGTTAGAAACCTTCCCGCTGTTCCTTGTGTTCTTCCAGCAAGACTTTCTAAAGGTTGAGATGAGAAGAAAGAAGATCAAGAACCAGAATGTCTTTATATCCATTTTTTAATCTTTCCTGGTGCTTCTCTTAACTAAAAATAATCGTTTATAACACCAGTTTACAAAAAAACTCCTGTAATAGGATCATGTGAAAGAAAGAAAAAATTATTGCGGGCCAGGCCTTCAGATTTGCTTTAAGAAGATGCTCCAACAACTTTTGCAAGCCATTGACATTTGAAGGGCTTTTTCTCTTTCATGACACTAATTAAAGCTGAATATCAATGTATCATCATCTTGAAAGTGATCTATTAAAGAGATTTGCTCAAGGCTGGCAAACCAGGGCAATGGACACATGTTTTAGAACTTCAGAAGAAAAGTTGCCCAGTTATGTTAAATAACTAGAGAAAAGCATGAAAGTGAAAAGATATTCTTAAACAATGATAAGAGATGCTGTTGGAAAAGTGGCGTGATGTGAGAGTCCATATATTCCGTAGAAATTCATGCCAAATACATGCACACACAGAATTCCCCCCCTCAGCCCCACACAGAACAGAGCTCGTGTTCGTGCTGTGCAAATGATGAGGATTCTTTAAATCTTCAGGGCCTAGAGATACATTTCTTAGAAAGAGACAATGAAATATTGTGGATGGAAACTTTTCATACACTGAGATAAGAGGTACATCCGAAGAGTAAGCCATATTGCCTATCTTGACTACATGTATAGCTTGATGCTACATGATTAACAGCATATGTGCTTCTGCATAATGAAATCCATTTATCCGAACATTAAAACATGATTTTTCCTGCATAATATATTACTTAGGGCTTTGATTTTATTTTTAAATAGGTATGTTTAACTTGCTAATAATGTACATGCACTTTGTTAATATAAAAATTAGGAAGAAAACTGTATTGAAGATAGTGAAAGCATGTGGTACCTGATCAGTCCTGATGATAGCAGTTTTTACTCATCTGCTGCAGAGTCTAATATCAGTTTTCTGCCAGCTTTATAAATATTATATCATTTGTAGGGATTCAAAGTCTCTGCTTTAAAAATGGCTTTTCAATTACTCACTATTTGAACAACATTGCATTCTACTTTATTTCACTGTGAAGTAAAACACATCCCTATAAGTCAAAACTGTGTAAGATACAGCCATAGTTGATTTGTTTGTCATTTCAGTGACCCTGGCAAAGGCTTTCAGTCTTTTAATTTCTTTTAGAAGCTGCAAAAATGCACCAACATATCTGTTAATCTCTTGGGAAATAAAGAAAAAAAAAATCACTACCACTCTTATATCTACCCCGTAATTTAGAAAGGTCCCCTAGTAACTGCAGTGCCTTGTATGTAAATAAATTGTTGGTTGCTCATTACTTCATAAAAAAAAAAAAAAAATTAGCAGCTTTGCCACCCACTATTTCTGCATCACACCTAAATGAATAGATTATATCAAAAACACCTCATCCAGTTGCTGTACCAGGTTCTGCTAACCGAAACCATAAGCCTCCGACAGCGAAGTCAGATACCCAATAGTCTCTGCACGGATCAAAGTAAGCCAAACAAAATCTATGTTTTGTACCTGCTCCCAATACGTCTGGGAAGCACTGTTAATGAAAAATGAGGTTGATGTACCTATTGCACACTTTTGGATTATTGTTCACTACCATCAATCTGAAACCTAATGAAACAGAGACCACCTACAGTGGAGGGATATTGTGTCCATCTGACAAACTGCATCCAATTTACGAACTGATGGGATGGCATAAGCTGCCACTGGTCATATGATTTTCAGCTTCTGATTGGTCATACATTAAGCATTAGTAATGGGGCAATGCCATTTCCACTATCATTCTCTGGCAAGAGTGAAAGTATTACATAGTGCACCATAATTCTGTGATAATGATAGCATGCAATGTGCTGGTTTCTCCCCACTGAGGACACAAAAATTGTAGGAGACTTGGCTTCTCCAGACTGTCTTTATGGAATTAACAAAGAAATATGCTTGCCATGACATATATTGAACCTTTTCAGTGCCTTTCTGGGTAACTTTATGGGCACATGTGTTATGTATGTCACAACCAAACTCTGCAGGAAGAGATAAAATAGTGCACACATCACACAATGGGTATAAGCAATGGGCAACCCAGGCTCCAACCTGCACAGCGCACAGAGGTTTTTTCAAAGAAAAATGCTGACTCTCTAAATGGAAGACGCTTTAGTTTCTGCACCTGTTCTGCTCAGTATCTTGTTAGGCTGCTTGTACTTCTACTATATCTCATACTAATAGGGAGAAGCAAAACAGGGAGAAATTATGATGGATATTAGTTGATCCTCTTGTTATTGCTAGATGTGATTATTGCTTTTTCCTGCTTGGGCTCCCTCAGTGTACTCCTAACAGAGTGCAGCTTATTAAAAAGCTCTGCTGTTTAAGTTTTACTGGCATAATAACCAGCTCTCTCTTTATGGTTGTTCTGAAGTCGATTCAGTAGCCACCTGTCAGTTTGTGAAACAAATGTTAGATTTTCCTAATGACTATTAAGATTTTCCATGGATTTTTCTCCCATCGTATCTCTCTGAACTTGTCCAGCGCTGTGTTTGTGCTTGTGATTTATGCTTAGCAGGTGTTTGTTTGCTATGGGTTTCTAAATGTTGGCTTCCTACTGTAAGGAAAGAATGGGAAGGTGGGAATGGGTTTATTATATTCTGTATATTGTTCTACAACGACAAAATGGATTTCCAGCTGACACCCTATGTGCTGCCACGAATTAAGCCACAAAACCCTATCTGTATCAGCAATATACCAAGTAATGCAAGGGAATTCACAGTTAAGACTGAAGCTCCATTATTAACTCACTATATTGTGCCTGGATATTGCTGTACATATTGTTTGGTACATACCAGGATCACTGCAATAGGTAAACAAAAGCAGGTAAACTTAAAATACAATTCAGTCTTCCCTGTAAGATTCTGTGCCTCATTGTTTTAACCAGACCTTTTGTCTTTTGCTCAATTTTGGAAACCTGAATTGTATCTTTTGCTGTTTCAGTTTTTCAGTTTTAAAATGTCTTTGAGGTTACATGACCCAGCACAAAATATCCTTAGTGATCCCTTGTGCAAATGCATTAAATATTTTTTAAATTTTTAAAATTACATTATTCACATAATTATTTAGATCTGCAATGCTAAAAACATCATTGCAATTAGCTAGATTAGTGCAACCCAATTTTAAAATGCCTATTTCTTATTTGATGCAGTGTACAAGCTCTTGCCAGAAATATTGCAGTTTTTTATTAATAGTTTTTGCCTCTAATTCTCATAGCCATTATTCACTTTAGAGAGGATAACTACTGCTGTGAAGTTGTGGACTGTTCAGTGTCATTGCCTGCATTAAGATTTTCAATCCTTTACATGTACAAATGCAAGAATCCCATAGAAATCTTACCTTTCCTTGTGCTGTATCTGTAGAAATGGTGGAATCCTGAAGAAATCTTACCTTTCCTTGACCTGCATCTGTACAAGTGGTGGAAGCCTGGAGAAAACTTACCTTTCCTTAGTCCACAAAACCTTCTGAGGCTGCTCCTGTCACCTGTGGGATCATTACCCAAAGCCTCCCCTCCTTTTTTCTCTCAGCAGAAAAAAATGAATAGCCTTCACTGGGCTTTGGATTATTCTACATTTTAACACATCTTTCCCAGTGGGTTCACACATGCACAGTTCCCCTTTGTCCCCAAAGACAGGTCCTACTCAGCATATGAGTCATCATTTACTTGTGTCCTTCAGGGACCCCATTGCATTTGGGTCACCTTTTCCCCCCAAGTTAGGTCTTGTTTTTTTCCAGTGTTGCTGTCTAAGCATGATTTGGAGTTTTCTTTTATTGTCACATTCTCATCTTGTCCCTCATGTTTATCCAAGTAGTCACTGGTGTGATCTGTAGTTGACTCTTAGGGTTGTATAAAATTTTGACCTTTTCCTGGTGACTTATGATGGATGGCATTGCTGTGCCATAAAGGCAAAGAAAGTTATTGCTCAGCTTTTTGGAAAGAAATTGAACCAACCCAACAAAAATACTGAAAAAACCTGCAAGTACTTTAATACTGTGGGCTGGTTTTCATTCACCTTAAAATCACAAATCTAAAGGTTTAAATCAGCATTTCACTTGAAATTAGAGACTTCTATAAAGAATGGAATCTTAAAAACAAACCAACACATTTCTTGGTGTTTGCAGGATTCTACCCAAAAAAACATAAAAAACCTTTTATCTGTCCTTTGCATGAATTTAGTTATTGGTCTTTATTCTTCAGCTATTCAATGTGTTTGGAATTTACAATGTACACAATTTTATTTATCATATAACTTTCCTTCGGATCTTTGAGATATACACTAGAGCCAAGACTGGCTGTCATTTACCAACAAAAGGTTGTTATTTTTGTTGTTAAATGTCTGTGTGCTGTTTTGACAATAACTCTTCTGCTTCCTTGTCTCCTCTGCTTAAACTTCATAGCATTTACAAGATAATTTAGAAGATCTTCTGAAGACTGCTGCCTATCAATATTTGTTAGCTCCATTTTGTAACTCTCATTTGAGAAAGGTGTAATTTGATTTATTTCTTTATTTGGATATTTACTACTCTATAATAAGAGTACCCAGTCAATGCTCTGGGCTCTACTGATAACCTTTTAAGCATGCACATATATAAATACAATTTCCAGTTGTCACAAGGTCCATCAGAGCCCAACAACAAAATGGATATAACAAAAATAATTTGTCCCTACAGAGTGACTGATAGTTCCAGTGACCTCACTGGAACAGGAGCTGTACATCATTACCATAGAACCATCATGACATCACCAATCTCTTCCACCTGTATTCTTATATGATAGGGACACAAAATGGGCTGAAGGTCATAAAACATGATTTTATAATGTGAGGGAAGGCACCTTGTAACAGTTATAAGAAAGATGCTTTAAATATCTGTAGGACAGCCTAAGAGAAAAAAAATCTGGATGTGAGAAATCCTGATTACATCACTTTAATCATTAGTCTTTATCTGGTGCATCAGTTTTTATGGATTTTTCCATAATTTTATTGGTTTTAAAAGGACACAGCCAAAGTTATAATAAGCCTAGTTTGTATTTAAAGAATACTGACACAAACTACCTGCCAGACAGAATCACACACACGTGTGGGGTTGTAAAATCTGAGTTCTGATATTGTACCAGTGCAATCCTTTTTATCTCACAAAGTCTGCAACAATGCTCTGTAGCTCTTGAGACGGGGACTTTTTTATATAGTGTTTGAATCACCTTCCTTTTAAATGCTGCTAACTGTGAAATTAGTGTTGTCCCTCAAAGTGCATGGAAATAATTGTCAGTAATTGAACACAGTTTGGGGGCTAATTATATAGAAATTGATATTAAAAGAATACTACAGGATTGGTTGAGTTTTGCAGTTCATATTTAGTTTTCAAATTGCTAGAGTTGAAAGGCTGTGGTAAGAAACAATAAAAATCCATTCAAAGCTGCTAAAGCAAATTAAGTTTTACTAGTCCTTTGAAAGACAAATGATCCAAGTGAGGTAGTGCAGGGAGGATGGTAAAAATGTTCTTGAAATTTTCCATAGAATTAAAATATCAGGTGTTTAAGGATGATGTATGTTGAGCACAGGTAATTTCTGCAATTAGCTTCTGTTTAAGTGGTTGGGGTTTCTGGTTTGGGTTGTCTCAAAAATGGAAGAAATGCCTTCTTGAGGTGTATCAGCTCTAGAATTTTGCTGAGGGTCCATGCGAGTCAGAATATGCTGAGATGTGAGAGGAGCATAGGCTGTCATGGCCTTGATCCCTGCTTTTGAACGGGAGCAGGAAATTGGTTTTGGGGAGAACTTTTTCTAATTGAAAATCCACTTGTCCTAATCATAAAGTGTCATAAGTAAATGGGATCTTGACAAAAGTAGAGAATATGAACTTACCTTTGTTCCTCGTGCTGGAAGGAATCTGGCAACCCTGAGAGCAGTTGAAGCACTCCCAAATTTACCTGGGAGGAGAACTGTAAAACAATAAGAGAAAAGAAAGAGAAATCATGTACACTGTTGCATGTCATAAACCTAGAGGATTCAAATCTATTGTATATTTCCCTGCAGCCAGAAATTGCTGGAAATTGCTGGGCAGTTAGGAAAAAAAGTCAAATAAACATTTATCTCCCCCCACAAATTTATTGGAGCAGTAATATTTCCTTTTTAAACTAGTAGCATAGAAAGATCACTGAGGGATATTTTAAACATACATGTGACAATGCAGAATGTTTAAGATGTGAATATCCTACTCAAGGAACATTCAGAAGACAGGCCTAAAACAATTTCATTCAGGGTTTGTTTTTTAATTGAGCCTTATAAGTATTGTAAGGAAGACAATACTCTTTGCTTATTTGTCTATTTTTCCATAAAAATGTCATTCCTTCTTTATAAAAATCTAGAGAAAGTCTGTAAGAATAATTGCCAATGTTTTTCTCTTAAAATAACTAGGAAAACACTATTACAACAAAAATTTAAATAAATACAGTCTAGATAAATATAAAACAAATATTCTCATAAAATATTTTTTAAAAATCTGCTACGTTTTGGGTTCCATGTAATTGTTTGGAGGGTGCATATCTTCCTATAAATTTTACAAGATTATTGTATCAAGTAATTTGGATATTACAAAAGCAGTGAATTGATAACACTGATAACAAAAAAGAATTTCTAAACTGAAATAGCAAACTTTGGAAAAATAACTGAAATGCATGTCAGGAAAAAGAAATCAGTTTCCCTCAAATAAGACAAAATTCAAGACTAAACATTTAAAAAATATTCCAGAATCAAAACCTATGGAGAAAGACTGCGTAACACTTGCAATCTCTAAAGGATCATAAGTAAGGAATTCAGAAATAGTTTATGGTATTAGAAGAAGCAATAGTTTTGCAAATTGTTTGAAATGCCACAGTGGTAAATATATGCAGAGAAACTAACAGCCACCCAATGCTCAGATACTAAACATGATTCATTAGTGAGCAATTAAAATGTTATGGGGATGAAGCCAAAGTGTTCTTTCTTGGAGGAGATGCCACTGGCTAAAGTTACGAGCAGTGGAAAGGGAAGCACACTTAGATATCACAGCCCACTGCAAATGCATATGATTAAACAAATTTATCTACCAAAATGGATGTACAAACCACAGCCAATGAGTCTGATGGAGGCTTTAATGCATAGGGGTGCATTACATCTATATCACATTGCTATAGGACCCAGTGAGCTTCCTGAAGCAGCTCTGCCACATAAAACCCAATTAACTCTCAGAGTTTAATACAAACTGAACTTCTCCAGATGGCTCAATCATTTGGAGTTAATTCAGACACTTCTGCCTGGGTTAATAGTATGGTCACTGTGCTGGAACAACAAACAAACTTACAAGAGCTTTAGAGATGAGAAAGACAGGAATAAAGCAAACAACCTACAGTGGTTCCCTGGAACAGGAGGTGAAGGGATCACATTTAGACTCCCAAACACAAGAGAGCTTTCAGTTTGGGCTATCAGCCAAGGAGCCTGGCAAGTCTATAAGGAATTTATTCCTTCAGCTCTTTTCAGAAGAGGTTTACAAGAATTAACATTTTTCACAATTCCATCCTCATCTGATCTTTAGGAGTATCTTGTTGTAGACATTGAAGGGTATGGACAGCATGGAATCAAGTAATTACTACTCACCTGCTGAGCAGTGGGGAAGTTCAGCTCCCAAATCAGAATGTGGAATTTCTGTAGGGGAAAGATTAGAGTCAACAGAAATGCACTTTTTGCTCAGAGAAGTTTGGTTATACCGAAGGAAATAGTGACAGAAAGCTAGACTTGACCCTGTACAAATGGATCCCAGTGTGTGCATGGAATACTTGAACATATTCATCCATGACTTCTTATGGTTCAGCACTTCCTTCATGCAATACATAATGGCAGCAGGTTGAACAGCAGAAGGAAAATCTTTGGAATACAGGAGACACAATTCTGCAGGTACTAGAATGTCTTAAGAATAAGCATCATTTGCAATCTCAACTGTGTTATGGAGTATTTGAATGTTTACTGACATGTGCTTGTAACCCTAAAAAATGGTACAGAATAGTCAAACTTATTTAAGAAAGTCTCTTGTATAATGCCTAAGAAATCAGGATTACTTTAAAAAAAAAGCATCTCATATACAAAAGATGTTTTGATAAATTCTGCTGTCCTTGCTGAAAACTTATTTCATATTAACACCTCTGTTTTGAAAAATTGGGGAATTATTGTGCTTTTTCTCTCTATCACTACCACTGCCATTTTTGAACACATTAATTGAGATTTGAATGTTACATTCCTGGCAGGAATTTTTGCTGCTGGGAATGTTGCCTTCGCTTTAGCTGCTTTAGAAACATGAATCCAAGGTCAATATGAAAACAATTTTCCTTAAAAATAATCCTTCCTTACAAGCAGCTCACACATATTTTTGAGTAGTACAACATAAGTCTAACATTGCACAATTTCACCAGAAAAATCTTTCAAGCTTTCAATAGCTTCAAGGCCATGTAGTTTGAAAAAGAAAACTTCAAAGACTACCCCTAAATCCTAGTCCTTCTACATGACTGCACTCTTAGCAAAGTTCCTCCCTATATTCTTTGTGATCTTTCATGATTTAATTAGGAAA
Organism: Ammospiza nelsoni; assembly: GCF_027579445.1. Classification (NCBI taxonomy): domain Eukaryota; kingdom Metazoa; phylum Chordata; class Aves; order Passeriformes; family Passerellidae; genus Ammospiza; species Ammospiza nelsoni. Next base: position 3,543,132 of record NC_080635.1, read on the forward strand.
ATCTTTGTAAATTTTTTTTTTTAATGTAGCAGTATAACATCTGCATTTTCAGCAGTATGCTGTTTAATCACATTGGGTTATAAAGTGAAATTCTTACTACTCAGTGTAATATCTTGGAGAACCATGTGTTTGGTCTTTTAGTGTCCCTGACTCATCATCTTATATTCTTTCATCAACATTTTAATAGCCACTCTTAAAAATGTAATTTGATGGATAATTCTCTGAACCTGTTTCAGTTTTGTTGTTTCTTTAAAAAGTTATGTCCCTGCACATGTTTTCTTTCTGTGATTACTGCACCTGAAACTAATTTCAAGCACTCAAAGACAGACTTAAGCCCAGGGCCAGCATAAGCTCATAAGTTGATAGAGCTATGCCAGGTTTTGCTATTGATTCTGGTTCTCAGGTAGGACAATTTTGTCAGAATTGAATCTTTCACTTTTAGCCCCAACATGTGTGCTTATAGTATATATTTTATAATTATATATCTAGTATGTGGTATGTAGTGTAATTTGGGTGTGAGCAACTGAATCCTTGTTTAACCCTGTGTTTAGTCCCTCTCTGATGTGTCCACAACTCTTGCAGTCAGCAGTTTCTGTCTCTGTTCCCTCTTAGTCTAAGCCTGTAAGTCTAAAAAGGGGAATATTTATTCCTTTATTTTCAATTCACAAGTAGCTGTCACAGAAACCAGGATACTAGAGTGATTGGGAAAGCTCAGAAGAGTATCACTGCCATATTCTTCCTTTGGCAGAGTTTGTCTTGTCTTTAAAGCTTTTTGCTTTTTTTTCCCCCCCCCCACTGAGGAAATAAGGAAATTTAAACTACTCCACTGCATAAAGTTTAAAAAAAAAACAACCGAACAAAAATGCCCTAAAATCAAAACCCTGAACTGAATAAAAATCTTTACGTTGTCTGTGATTGTTAAGGAAATTCCAGAAAGTTAAATAACTTGAAAAAACAGATAAAAGAAGGTATAAGTGCTAAATATCACCTAAAACTTGAAGGCATACTTTGAGTTCTGATTTGGAAAATGACTGTGCAGTAGTGTGCATTATGGAAGCCATATGTGCCTGCTCGGGTTTTTTAACCACATGCTGCAGAGTGGCCAAGAAATGAGTGTATTTTTTTCCTCTGTGTTTAAAGAAACCCAACCCAAAATGTATACAGGTTTCTACCAGTTATTTAATGATGCATCAGAAAACTACTATGTTTCTATAAGGGAATGAAAAAAAATTCTGTCCTTATTTTCAGGTGGTGCTGCTGAAATCCTCATGTCTTGCCATGCCCACCTTGTGCCTTCTTAAGCAAAATCTTTAAAGCACTTTGGTCCTTAAAGCAGTGTTGGACTGGATGTATGCCTTTGACCCACAAGTGATAATTATGAAGCCTTGTTCCAAAGGTGGAAGGACTCTGTATTGCAACTTATATTACTAGTTAATTCTTTAAAAAGTAATGATCAGAGCCATTGTCTGAACTCAATTTCATTACACATGAGCAAATCTGGAATAAAGTTACTGCAGTCAGGTTAAAGTCAATGAACTAGATCAGATTTATATTGGCTCGACCGAGATCATAAATTGGTCCTGTAATTGGACCTTTGGTTTTAAATAAAACATTTGCAATTGGCTGTTCTGCCCAGGGAACAGACAACTGTGTCTTGACAGAGTTCTGAACCTATTAGAATTAGTTGGGAGAGAGTGACTAGATGATGAACATCAACTTCCATAAAAGAGAGAGAAATAAAACTGCAAATAGAAAAGTGCTGAATTTGAAGTAGATTATCCTTAAACTTCCATCTACATTAGCAGAGCAGGAGGAAATGTGAATTTAAAGTAAAATATGTTGTGATGAGAGTGTGATATCCATGGCACTTTTAAATTTTTTTTTAAAGCTGTAACTGAATTTAAAAGACTGACTGGACATTTACAGCTGGAGTACATTAGATGCATTTCAGCATTTTCCACTTGAGTTTAATCCAAAAGGAATTTGGTTCATGTGGTTCAATACCACATCATGATGTGAATCAAAGCACAGAACATGAGGACAATCAGAGATTCACTTCAAAAGCACAATGCTGATCTGAACTAAAATGACTTGAAAATAAGAACTCCCAGGTACAGAGAGCTGTTTGTAGGCTTTGCTGAAGATTGTTTATACTCTAAGTGGACACTCACAAAAAATCCATGAGTGAATCCTCACTGTTCTTTAGAAGAAAACATGTCAAGAATGTCTGTGAATCAATTGCTTGAAACAAAAAGATAATTTTATCTTGTCAAGATCAAACTATCCTTTCTGGGTTTCACCCACCTAATAGAAGAATGGTACATAAAACACCTTCTAGGACTGAATTTCTCCTAAATGGAATTATTCAGAAAGTAACAAGGACATACTGAGATAATATTAACTCTCCTGCTGACCTTTAAGAGAGCACATAAATTGCAGGGTAGCTACTTTTAGCCCAAACCAGCTAACCTGGCAAGGTTAAGGGCTGCAATGCAGCTTTTGCTCCCTTTTACAGAACACCTTCCATGGTCAGTGCAGATGAAATCCCCAGTGTTGATGGCTCCATTACAGCCTTTCCTCAACTAGGTAGGTGTCTTACAGGTCAACTTGCAGAATTCCATGTGGCTTTATAGCAGAGCATCTTCAGGGCAAGGCAGGAGCTGAGGAATCCTTCAAACAGATAAGGCTTGATAGTGGGGATGGTCACTCAGTGCTAGACTGCCTTGCTGGTGCACCTGCAGCTGCCACCTCAGCTCTGGATTTGTGCTTCCAGAACTTTTCTGGAAAAGGCCATGTGATCTGCTTCAGTGCAGCTTTTCATGAAAGGGTGTCTGTCTGTCTGTCCGTGGCCTGAGACAAGGGCACAAATCTGGGAGTTAACTGTGCACTGCAGAGACAGCCCAAAGGGAATTAGTTCTTTTGTTTAAGAATAAACTGACTGCTGCTTGGACATGTGGTTCCTTCAAGACAAAAAGGCAAGTAACTGGGTTACATTTAAAAAAATTATTTTAATGAACAGGAAAATGGCATTTAATCTTTTGGTGCATCCTGCCTTTTATGAGCAAATTTCATGGGAAACTGTGTAAATGGAACATAATTATTTTTAAAATAGAATCCTTTGTTATTAGCTGCATAACTGTCGTGTGTACATAAAGCACCCTGCTGTACAGACAAAAGACTGGAAAAGTTTCCTGGAGAGTTACTGCTATTGAAAGAATAAAAATTGAAGCAGTGGGATGAACTTTTGGTTCACAGACTCAAATACTGAATGTTAAACCTGGCTGAGAGAAAATCACTTTATTCTGATAACCGGATTAGTTAGAACAAAAATAGAGAAAATTAAGAACTGAAGAGCAGAAAATTAAGGTGGAATGCAATTTAAAGAGTAAGTAGATGATGTAGGCTTTCATTTTCATCCCCCCTAGTGTCCAGCTAATTAAAATTACAATCAAAATGAAAGTCTAAACTTGTAAATATCTTTAGCTAATGATTTTGTCTTTTTAATCATCTTCACATTCAAAGACTTTATTTTATTCATTTAGAGCTTTACAATAAAATGAAATTGTTTTCCTCTAGTAAAATCCTTTTAATTTTCGTTATCTGTTTCTTTTTACATCATACATTATGTATTTTCCTCTTTTCTTTCTAATTTCTGCACAGTATTCTCTACTCTTATGGTCTGTGCTCCTCTTAGGCATTAACTTAAGACTGTTATAAAGTTAAATGGTATAAAGTGCTATAATGTAAACTTCTTGCTTAGTGCAAAATCCCTGCAGTTGCATCTTGTGGCTCACAAAGTGATCTAGACAAATAGCAACTTTCTTCATAAGGTGCATCTACAATGAATTTTTAAGCCACTGATCACATAGTACTTATTGTTCTGTCTAGATTTAAAATTTTATCTCCTTTGTTTCTAAGATAAATAATGTATCTGCCCCAATTTATCAACTGCTATTTGTGGATAATGGCTGGGTTTTTTCTCTGACTTGTTAGGTCCTTTTTGGTTTTCATGCTTATTTCACTGTGATATTTTTAAAAGAATATATTTAGTTTTGCTTCAAAATTTGTTTTTATTATGCCAGTTTTCTAAATTGTGCTGAAGAAACCTTGAAACTGCTGCTTGGTGATACAGTTCTGTCTTAATGACTTCCCTCCTTTTGGATAATAGGAATTTCATTTTATTTTGCTAGAAAACATTGACTTAAAATGGGCACTAGGATTGTAACTTAGCCATAACAATGTACTTCAACACCATACAGATACATTTATTTTGTAAATTGGCTCATTTCAACCTCATGCAACCTTGCATGATCCAGCTATGCTGTAAAATGTGGGGATTCTGCACTGGATTCTGGGTGTCAGCCTGGATTCTGAGCTATGCTGGAGAGATGGGTTTGTATTTTGGGTATTGTAGTTAGAAAATCCCACAAAAAGGCAGTGCCAACACCCAGGTGAAACACCAGAAGTTCAAAATACTCAGATTTGGTAGCTGCTGATGGAGAGAAGTGCAGTGTGAATGCACCTAAAGGGGCTTTACCTTCACAGGAAGGTGTTTCTCATCTCTAACGACTCCTTTGGATGCTTCAAGCCATATCTCTACAGGAGATTCATGGGTGGGTTTGCAATTTTGAACCTACCTTTTTTACTTACCTGGGAAGATTTACACATCAGCCATCACTCTGGTATCTGAATTATCTTCACATAAAACCTATTAGGATCACAACAGACCCTAAAAACTATCATAAACTGCTTGACATGTTTTAGATGTTATAACACTTCTAGCTGGAAGAAAACATTTTCATTTGTTGATCTTTGCTTTGCTTTTCTTGGCCATTAAGAGGAAAGCATGTTAGTATTATACACTTTTTTTGCAAGATAATGATCAGTTTTATATCAGTGCACATATACTGAACTCTCCTGAAATAGTCCCATTTTACACTGGTAAAACAAGGCCAGATTTTGGCCCAGCATGTTTTGGAATCTCTGACAGCACACAGCCCCTGCTTCTGAAAGGCAACTTTCATCTGGCTGCCTGGAAGATCTCCAAGAGCTTGTGCTCTGCAAGGTTTGAAAGGGATTAACTGCATACTCTTGTGCCTTTAGAATCAATATAACATATGGATTGGCCTCATCTTCCTGAGCTGCCACTGACTGCAAAGGGAGTATTTGTACAATTGGGGAAGATGTAATTGGGCTTAAAGGCTCTGTGTTTTTTATGTGCAGAGTTAATTTATGTGAATGCATTAATGTTCATATATCAGTCATTTTGCTGGGTCATCTGCCAAAAAGAGTGCCAAGACTTTGCCTATATATACAAAGATGAACGTGAGCTTTGAGAGCCCTCTAGTCCCAAGACATTTTTAAAATAGCCAATGCTTACTTAATCATTTTATACTGTTAATAGATCAATCACTGCTCTTGGTTTGGATATGATAGTAAAGTTCTTTAAATACAGTAGAATAATTGCATTCAAACTCATCAGAACAGAGGTATTTGCTGCTTAGACACTTCTGTGAACAGCTGCACTGCTTTGTACTGAGGTGTTGTGAGGGAGGTGTCCAGAGTCCCAGAGTTTGTGAGCTGTTAGTGATGAAAAATGTTTTTAAATAGCCAGAAATAAACGTAGAATGTAAGACAACTCTATGCAAATAGGAACACAGAATGGTTTGGGTTGGAAGGGACCTTTAATACCACCTAGTTCCAAAACCTGTCATGAGTAGGCACCCCTTCCACTATCTCAGGTTGTTCTAAGCCTTGTCCAACCTGGTCTTGGACAATTCCAGGGGTGGGGCAGCCACAGTTTTCTGGGCAACCTGTGCCTGGGCCTCATTACCCTCACAGGGAATAATTTCTTTCTAACACCTCATCTAAACCTCCTCTGTCTCACATTGAAGCCATTCTCCCTTTTCCTGTCACTCCAGGGATAAGCAAAGGAAGAAGTGTCTGTGGAAACTGTGCCACTAAGAGGTTGTGGCCTGGGAGGGTGATGGTAGAAGGGGAAGCCTGGTGGTTCTCACCTGTGTGCTCTTCCATTGTCTGATCTAACATCTTGCTTCCAAAAAGGTGGTGTGGCTGGTGGATGTGCCCTCCTGATGCTTTCTTCATGTCCTCTCTAGTGCCTCTGTCACAGCTCCAGCAAACCAGGCCATTTTAAAAAGAATTAAAAAAAAACCACATTAGCTCTTGGTCAGTGACCAAACTGGCCCATTGTACAAGGGCATTGCTTGGGAACCAGAGCTGGCATGAGGGAGAAGAGGCTGCAGGGCCAGGAATTCCAGGAACAGGGGAAGGGGAGAGCACAAGGGTCCTTGACAGCAGCAGGGAGCCTTTCAGGGGGAGCAGCAGTCCAATAAAACCCTTTCCAGGTAACAGCCAGGGTTTGCTGCTTTATTGACAGAAAACTTCTGAGAGTCCCAGAAATGGCTCTTGGTGAGTCTGAGGTGTGCTTTAAAACAGTGGAAAACTCCACTAGCTGAGGATAAGGCTGGAGTGTTGTTTCTTTTTTAGTTGTTTGTTGTTGGTTTTGGGTTTTTTTTGTCTAGTGCTTTAGTTAAGTTGCAGTGGTTTTCTATATGTACAACTTTGTAGCTTTTAGAAACAAGGAAGCAAATTTACCTTTATTTCAAAAGCCTACAACTACACAGTACTCAAAGTACTATTTTGGTATATTTAGTTATGAGTTCTAACATATCCTTTTTTACCCTTAGGAATTAATAAGGGCTGGAATTTTTAAACTGGGGTCTATAGTGCACTTTGGAGAGGCCTGGGAAGTTGTTCTCTCTATTTTAGGTCTGCTTAAAAGATAAAGCCATGCTAAAAAAAAGAATTGTTTGTAAAATTTATTAAATCCTGTATATAACACCAGATTGTGTGACTGCTAGGTAGATGAGGAATCACCTCAGGAGAGAGGTGCTGCTCTCTGAAACAGAGATGCTTTGTATCAAAAAATAATCTAAACTAGAAAAGTTTGAGAACACTTGATCGATGGCTTTTTGCTCTTAGTAACATTGACCTTCAGTGGCTTGAAATACTATTGTAATTTTTCAATTTACTATTCTAAAATCCAGATTTCATAAACATATTATTATCTTTCCATTATGATTACTTATTGCCTCCAAGGTCTACAATGCTTTCCTGTAACATCTAAATGGAAATGGGATTAGGATGAGATTCTGTCACTCAGGGGATTTGTGGGAAAAGGTGGGGATGTGCACAGAAAAGGTCATTTCTTGGGGGTGAGATGAATAAAATGACACTGAGTTATGAAAAGGGACAGCAATAACAGTATTAGCCATTTTGCATGGGTTTAAATGGATTGTTTTTTGTTGGAGACACTAATGCTGGAGAACAATGCACTGTTATTTTCTTGCCTTTCATAACATCCTTAAATAAATAAAAAACCCAGCTCTTAAAAAATCCACATCATTTCAATGTGGTTCCATGTGCATTCTGACTGATGAATGCACTTTCTTTCTGACTGTTTGTGGGATGACTTAACTAACAAAATTTAGCCCAGAAATTGGTGCTTTCAAATGTTAGCTCTGTACACTGCTTGTTTTGCCACTGGAGCCATGATTTTATTGATGGCTTAACTGGCTGAATATGATATTTGAGTGGACAAGTAATTAATAACATACTCCATTATGATTCTTCGGGCAAACAATAATTGTAATTAAATTGGTCTATGTGGCCTGTGGCTGAAAGATCAGATCAGTGCTCCCTTCCCTTGAGGAGCAGTGCTGTCCAACTTCTCACTGATCTTGTTTTTCAATTTTGCTGCTTTAAAAATGCTGGTCTGCATGCCAGCTGAAAGTAACATGATGCTTCAAGTAATTGCATTTTTTTACAAAGTTTCAAAGTGTGCAGCATATGCAGTGTAAGATAATGATTAATGTTTTCTGGACTCCAGTAGTAGAATATTTTATGCTTCTGATCTTACAGTATTTTTATTTAGATGCATTACTCTATAAATGCACTTGGCTAAAGGGGCTTGACATTTTTTTAATGCCAGAGATTCAGATAAGCATGGCCAAAAAAAGAAGAAAAAACCCCCTGCCTTCAGTTTTGCACTTGATGCAATTAAGAAATTATCAGTGGACCTGGTAAAGTACAGAGCTACTTCACAATTAAATAAGGTAATTTCTAGTGCCATGCATACTGAGAGCAAACAGCTCAAGAGCAGAAATGTTTTGGTCAAAATTAAATTAATAGATAACACGAGGGATACAAATTGCTATGAAACACTGAATTAACTGCTCGTGGTGAGCCATGCTGGGTAGTGAAATGCACAGGAACAGCTTCAGGGGAGCAAACTACACAAGGGCTGAACGCCGTGGTATTTAAACCTGATGGTGCATATGTTTAGAAAGTGTTTCTTGCCTTGGTAACGATCTTGTCCGAGGTTTTCCGGAGCAGAAAAGGGTGAGTAAAGCAACATTGTTACACAGAACCAAATCTTTCTTTCTCGGAGGCACTGATAGTTTGCTGGAAGTATGGAAATCACCAGTGACACTTCCAAGGTATAAAAAAGTTAAACACTGGTGAGAATACATATTTAGTAGCACATATCCCTGAAAATCTTACCATCATCTAATTAGGCAAAAATCAGTGTTTTCTTTCTTAAACATGCCTATTTGTGTGGAAATTGACTCTTGAATGATGCTCAGCCTCAGTGATGTGTGAAGTTTCAATGCCCTCCAAAACACCCCCAAAATGCAAAACCCCCCAAAGTTTTAAGTTTCTCTCCTCAGGCTTTCCCACATACTGTGGCTGCCATGTTCTGGCAGCAACCCACCGAGAAAGGAGAGGAAGGTTTTTATCCCAGTACCTGTGTGAGAGGGCAGAAGAGCTATTATGGCCCTAAAAGTGTTATGGTAGGAAATGTTGACCACTAGAAAAGAATGCATAAATCGAATAACCCCTTGCCCTGGGTGGCACAAAAATCTCCATGACCCAGTCAGCTGACCCTTATTTAATATTAATGACCCTTACTATGACCCTTACATAATATTAATCCTTACTTAACAGCTTACTCCTTACTTAATCCAGTCTCCTCAGGATGTGCTAAAGAGTGAAGAATCCCCGGCTCTGCTCTAGGGCAGCTGTGCTCCTTCAGCACTCTGGAAAAGACGCTCCTCAAAGTAGTAGGAGCCCGTCCTTGCTGTGCGAGAAAACAGGGTTGCTCCTTGAGACTCTGGAAGCCGCGGGGGGCTCTCCCTCAGGGTTTCCCGTCCTCGGGACATGCGTGCCTCCCCTGAGGGTTCTCATCCCTCAGCGCAGTGTGCCTCTCCCCTCAGGTGTTTGCTTCTCCACAGTTGCGCTCCCCTCAGTGGCACGAACGTCACCCCTCGAGTGCGTTCCTCCCCTCAGGTGTGCTCCCCCCCTCCTCAGCTGAGCTTCCCCCTCCTCAGGTGTGCTCCCCTCAGCGACACAATCCTCACCTCAGGTGTGCTCCCCCCCTCCTCAGCTGAGCTTCCCCCTCCTCAGGTGTTCTCCCCTCAGCGACACAATCCTCACCTCAGGTGTGCTCCCCCCCTCCTCAGCTGTGCTCCCCTCAGCCACACAATCCTCCTCTCAGGTGCGCTCCTCCCCTCAGTGACACGCTTGTCCCCTCAGGTGTGTTCCCCCCATCAGGTGTACTCCCCTCAGCGACACAACCCTCACCTCAGGTGTGCTTTTCCCTCAGGTGTGCTCCCCCCTCAGAGGCGCTCCCCTCAGTGACACAACCCTCCTTTAAGGTGCTCTCCTCCCCTCAGTGACACGCCTGTCCCCTCAGGTGTGTTCCCCCCCTCAGGTGCACTCCCCTCAGCGACACAATCCTCACCTCAGGTGTGCTCCCCCTCAGGTGCACTCCCCTCAGTGGCATCTAACCCCTCAGGTAGGCTGCCCCCTCCTCACCTGTACTCCCCTCAGCCACGCAACCCTCCTCTCAGGTGCACTCCTCTCATCAGTGACACGCTTGTCCCCTCAAGTGTGCTCCCTCCCTCAGGTGTACTCCCCTCAACCACACAATCCTCCTCTCAGGTGTGCTCCTCCCCTCAGTGACACGCTTGTCCCCTCAGGTGTGTTCGTCCCCTCAGCGGTACTCCTCTTAGCTCCTCCCTGGATTAACAACCCTCACCTCAGGTGTGCTTCCCCCCTCAGGTGAGCTTCCCTCTCCTCAAGTGCACTCCCCTCAGCGACACAACCCTCACCTCAGGTGTGCTCCCCCTCAGGTGCGCTCCCCTCAGCGGCACCTCACCCCTCAGGTACGCTCCCCCCTCCTCAGGTGTGCTCCCTTCAGCGACACAACCCTCCTCTGGGGTGTACTCCCCCCTCAGGTGTGCTCCTCTCCTCGGGTGCTCTCCTCTTAGGTGCGCTCCTCCCCTCAGTGTTATGCTCGTCCCCTCAGGTGCGCTCCCCTCAGCGTGGCGCGCCGCCCCTCACGCGCCCGCCCCTTGCCTCTCTTCCCCTCAGGCGCGTGCGCCGCCCGCGGACAGGGGCGGGGCCGCGCGTTCGAACGACGGCGGCGGCGCCGGGCGGGAACATGGCCGGGCCGCGGGCTCTGCTCCGGCAATGCCCGCTGCTGCTGCCGCAGGACCGCCACGGCACCGCCTACGAGGGCTTTGTCACGGCCCAGGTACCGCGGCCCGGGCGCCGCTCGGCCGGCGGACCTTACTCTGAGGTGGAGGGAGGGTGCTTCCCGCTCTGCCGGGTCTTGGGAGGGAGACCGCTTCCCGCCGTGCCGCGCCTGGCTCTGAGGGGGAAGCGTTTCCCGCCCTGCCGGCTCTGAGGGGTTCAGCCTGCCGGGGTTCCTGACTGAGCCGCCGGCAATGTGAATTGGGGAGTGCCGTTTCCCGCCGCCGTCCCGCGGGTTTGCCCCGGGAATGGTTTCCTGCTGCCTTCTGGGCTGGGTTAGTTGTGCTGACAAAAGTGATTTTGGGGCAAGGCTGAATGTGCCCGCGTTCATGGCCTGTGGTAAAAGTTGACATAAATGACTGGCGATGGGTGTTTTCCTTTCATTTACTTTTGAGGCTTCAGCTGAAGCGGCTGCATCGTCCTTCGGGGTGTGGAAAGCGCGGTGCAGGGGCAGAACAGCGCCTGAGGCAGCGTGAGGAGCCCGGCTTTGCCTGCACTGACACTGTGCAGCTGTGGCTCCTTAAAATATCACATACAAAGAGCTCTGAACGGGTGCATTTTAATTTAGAAATAGCGTGGGGCTTTACTCCTCTAAGTAGATGGCAAAAGACGTGGGCTGTGTCCACTAGCATTGTCAAAAATGTAATTGACATTGAGATTGAAAGAAACGTCTGGAGGTCCTCTGCCTTAAGTGGTTGCTTTGGACCATTTGCAGCCGCGTTGTGAATATCTCCGACCAAGAGCGTGCAACCTCTTATATGGCTTCTTCCAGTTTCTGATCCCCCCTTAACTATTTAAGGGGTTTTTTTCCATTCCATTTAGATGATACTTCCTGTATTTCTGTCACCTGTCAGTGTGTGTCACTCAGATCTGGCTGTACCTTCTGTAGTCATCCATGATCCCTCTTTTCTCCAGGCTAAATAGTCCAAGCTCCCTGAGGCTCTCCTGGCGTGAGAGATGCTTTGAGCTTTTGGTCACCCTCAGAGCTCCTCCCTGGATTAACTCCAGCATGTCCATGTCTTGCTTGTGCTGGGGACCCAGTACCCCAACTTCAAGGTGTCCTGAGCTGGGGTAGGATCTGGAATAAAAGTTTTAGGATAACTTATCTGCCCCCTTTGCTTTGAGGCTTCACTGACTTTATTTCAGTTTTATTAAAGTAGAGGGAGAACCTCAATAAGGAATGAAAATACAAGTAGGGGGTATTTAGAAGCTGCCTCATGTGGATTGCACTGACAAGAAAAAAAAATTAAAT